>NC_136509.1:11834545-11854545 GCF_053919585.1 Euprymna scolopes | reverse complement strand
TATAAATATGGATTGATTCTTAACAATGAACAATTGAACTACTCATCGAATAGTAGTTTTTATAGGTTAGTGATTTTTTGGAATTTATATATATTCTCATAATCGAAGGAAGTAAAATGTCGTTTTTTAATCCTTTTTTAAGGAAAACCGATTAAAAAAAACAAATATTGCATAATTTGCTATTAAACCTGTTATTTTTTAAATTTTGGTCTTTGCTCCTTTAACTAAAAAAAAAAAAAAATTAGGGTTTGAATTACATTTTTCAAAAGTTATAAGCTTCGAAAGACAGTAAGTCTAAATATTCCAGTGTTTACCGCGAATATTTACTGACGATTTCTAACACTTTTCTGACATTTTTGTGTCAGCGGCCGTATTTTCGGTGCCTTTGATATATTCAATGTCCAATTGTGAAATGTCATCCAAGTGACGATCTTCTCTGGGTGAATGTTTGCCGGGCTTAGCGGATAAAGCATGCGACAGTGGTTTGTGATCGGTAAAAATAGTGAAGGTTGAGCCTTCCAACATGAATCGAAAATGCTTTACTGCGGAATAAACAGCGAGTAATTTCCCCCCAAAATACTGTATTTAAATTAATAATAATAATTAAAAAAAACGTTTCGCGTTATTATCTACCTCCGGCTGCATAGTTTTAGCTGCAAACGCGTTTTGCTCTATGCACATTTTAAATAAAAAAAAACTTTTTGTAAATAAATCTGTAAATATTTTTTAATAGTAAAACTTTGCGTTGCTTATTTAGAATTGCACTTATTAAAAAAAAAAAAAATAGAGAAATATTTTTATGATGAATGTACTCGTCACAGAATGAAGATGACATATTCCAAAAATCATGTAAATTGATCAAGTAGTTTTTTTTTAAACTAATGAAATCAAAATTTAACATTTTTAGCGATTTTAATATTAAATATTTTCATTACAAGGATGAATTTGATCTCGATACTTCGAATTTAGTTGTCTTCCACTTATTTATGCTGGATGAAAAACATGACCGACCAAAAATCACTACACCTCGCTTAGTCATAAAATTTTATTTTTTTAGTTATAAAAACCTACTTGATCAATAATGTGACTTTTGGAATATGACATCTTCGTTTCGTGACGAGTACATACGACATAAAATATTTTCTGTATTCTTTTAAATAATTGTAATTCTAAATAAGTGCAACACTGTTTCTGATGCTGGGCGAGATCAAGATACCTTGCTGAGCAACCACGTTGAGTCAGATATCATTGATGCTGGTTAAGAATTCCAGATGTTATAAATTTCTGCATATCAGAAATTTATGACATCTCTCAATAAAACAGAACTAACAGTTGGTAACAAAATGTCTGATTAACGTCCATGAAAATCACGGCAATCAGTAATAGGTCTTAGGAAGAAAAAGGATTTTAAACAAGCTTTGCTTTTCTTCGTTGGTTTAGTTTTGTATAATAGGGTTTAAGAAATCAGAAAAAGATTGTCATGTTTTCTTTCACTGGATTATGGCTGGGGAAATGATTAGCCGATAATCGATTTTCTTTGTTAAAAAAAAGGAACATAAAAAAGCTTCCAGAAGAAGAAGGGAGAGGGAAAGAAAGAAAGAAAGAAAGAAAGAGGACAGAAAAGAGAAGAGGAGGAAATGTTAATTTCAGAGAGATGGGTGCAGAATTAGCTGTGTTCATAAAACATTTGTTTTAGAAGATGGGATAGACTTCACTTGCTGGTTTTAAAAGAGTACACGTCAGCTTTGGGCTGTCAGCTCCAGACTGTAGATTGAAAGAGCAAAGTGGAAAAAGAGACTTTCCCAACGACCGGACGAGTAGACAGACAAACATAGACATTGTCCTTGCAGCGAAAATCGAATTAAGTTGAAAATCCTGCATTCAAAAACATTAGTTTGTTCTTCTTACACCTGAAAGGAAACCCGAACCCTTTAATTTTTCTTTGCACGAACTGTATCTGAAATTATTTTATGCAAATAAGTTTTTTTTTGGTTGAGAAAATGATCTCCGATATTTTCATTAATTGTTGATTGCCTGTTGATTTGGGAGTAACCCAGTTTTTAGATCTGCCTTGAAACCTGTAGCTTGAGAGAATATATGAAGGAGGAACTCAACCACAATATCAGACAACAAGCAGCCAATTCACTTGTATTCCACGCAGACTTAGGGGGTGGGCACATTTTGTGTGCTCTAGGAATTAGAGCCGTAAATTCTAGTGACCAGTGAGTGTCTGGTTACATTTGAGGGGCCAATCACTAGACGAAGTAAAAGTGTAACCACTAGTTAGGGTTGATGCATATTTTCTTACCCATGTAATCGTGTGTCCGTGTACACGGTCTAACCATAGAGCGATTACATTTATGGTTCCGTGACGCAGAAATCCTATTTTTATTAGATTTATGGTGACGTGACCAAGATCGTTCGTGATGCCCATTCCTGTCAGATTAATGGTGCCGTGAGCAGGATATCACATCTTTGTGAGATGTGCACAAACAAGTGACCATGAACATTTTTCAAGTACGCGGAACTCTGTATCTCTTGAAGAAAAAACTCGTAAAAGTACAATCCGAGAAAAATTGAAGAAAAAAACAACTGAAAAAGAAAAAAATTATCGAAAAAAAAAAAAAAGATACAAATTGTTGAACATTAAAAGAATTCAGAGCATATCTAAGACCAGTCGGTCGAAGCCAGCTCGCCATACAAGTGCAAAAAGGTGCAATTTAACAACAGCAGAAACAGACGACAATAACGAAAAGTGAGGCAGAACATCTTTTTTGGGTCCTATAGTTTCTGCTCATTTTTTGTAGGTACTTGTTGTTAGCATAGTTTTCTTGGTTAAGTCTACAGTCATGAATGTTTTGTTTTAAGAAACGGGGTATAATTGAAGTAGTAATTTTGGCGATTCTACACTACTAGAACGGAATTTTGTAGTCGATAAACAGAGTTTTCAGATAAAAAACAATGGTTTATACTGATTTTTTTTTGTCAATTCTAATAAATTACAATGTTAGCTTCCAAATTATGCAATCAAAATTACCTGAATTATTAGAAAAAAAAAACTTTAATCGTGTTAGCAAGTGAAAATTTTCAGCCATCTTGTTTAAATCGAAACGGAAAATTGTCTCCCTTTTGAACTCTCCTGTGTCTTATTATCGTTTTCATCAAATTCTATTTTTTATTTTCTTTAATAAATAATTTTCTACCTTATCGATTTTCGTAATTTTTGGATAAAATCATCTTAAAAATACGAGGAATACGTATTGTTTTCATGTGGAATTCAATTTTACGATTTCCGAAATTTCGTCCTGATAGTGCAGAAGAGCCGTAATTTTAGTTGGAAAAAAGGTAGACAGAAACACATATTATTATAATAGCCTCTACAAAAGTAAAGGCAATAATTTAGACAAAGGCGGTGATAGAAAAGAAAATGATGCATAGATTGGCAGAGATGATCTTGTTTGCTGCGAGAGGAGGCATGAGACTTGTTGCAGGGTTCGTTAAGGTGACGCGCGATAACAACCAAGGTCAGGCCCGATGTAAAAAGGTATATAATTTATATCGATCCTTTGTAAAAAGCGAAACCGACGGTACTAACATCGTTCTGGTTTTTATCATGCATCTAGATAAAAATATTATGCTTTCAAGTTTTGGACATTTTTTTGATCCAGTATTCTGTTTAAGTTGTAGCTATTAACGTTGATGTGCATAGCACATCGTTTGGGTTTGAAACCGATGGCATTGATGCTAATTTGAATTTTATATAACAGATGAATAGACTATCATTGAATAAGATTACAGATAAATAAATGTGGAAATGTGACTTGACTCTACAATGTTTGGTTCGAATCATTTTGGTCACCAGAATACCACATTCATTCCATTTTTATTTTGGGCATCCGCATGAAGGTTAAGTAAGATTGTTTCTTTAATAATCATTTGAAAGGATAGCACGTAACCTTGGAAGGGTAAAAGTGAGTCTACGGATCAACAGTTAAACTGTTATGCGTAAATACGGTGTTTAAAAGGAACAGCGAAAGTGGTTAATCACATTAGTGATGACTAAGGGTTTCCGTTTTGGTCCCCTCATGAACTATGAGGTGAAAGATTTTATTTTGATTGGTTGGATCAATGCAATGGAAAATGTGTGTAGGTGTGCGTGGTATGCCTAGAGTCGTTTATTGATGATGTGGGAGAGAGTGGTCGGATTGCCGACGAGGCAATAATTTACCAATAATTGAAGAGTTGTTTTGGATAATTTGTGATAGAGGCAAGACAGGAACCTTTGATGTTGAATGGCAATGGATTGGCCGAAGAATTCAGCCGGTTGCCGTGGTCATCGATATTTGCGACCAAAAGGAACCAGATTGGTTAAAGACAGACCAAATTGGGGAAAAAAAGAAGGCAGCCAGAAATGTTGCCATAGTCGCCGAGAATTCTGACCAGAAAGAAATAGAGATTGGTCAAGGACTAACTAAATTGGAAAAGAAGACAAAAAACGTACTAGTAGTTGGGGTTTGACCTTTTTTCTTTTACCCAGTGTGGCATGGAAAATTTTGAGATTGTTTTTCTTTTTTTTCTTTTTTAATAGCGAATAGTTAGATAGAGCTGTCGTAGCCCCTAGTGAAATAATTTCCCAGTGTTACACTACGAAAAATTCCAGAATTATTGGAGCTGGTAGAAAAGATTTCTTTTGATAAACTGAAGCCCAATTAAGCCAAGTTGACATTGAGAGTTTCAGTGTGGGGAATGGATATTGTTAGTGAAATAGACTAGCCGGTAGTGAATATTCTTACAATCGTGATAATATTAATGATCACAGTAGGAAAGGCATTGGGGAGACATAAGAAAAAATCAGGTAGCCACACGCCATTGACAATAAGCGCACCTGAGCGAAGCAGGGGTGCCCATAGCGTGCATGAGTTAAAGCCATTGACAAAACTCATTTGTTAAATGAATCTGTAACCTTAATGCATTATATATTTAATGTTGATATGTACGAAGTTAAATTATAAACTGGCTACATGCAGAGAGTGAAACCTAATAATAAAAGTAAGTGATGCTACTTTCTCAGTTAGATTACGTATTCGAGAGAGTACGTCCACCAGGTGAAAAATAAGAATTCTTAAAGAGGGACAAAATATACATACATTGTGAACTTAGAACACGCTTTAGTAGAAACTGTGAGTGGTGAACGTAAACGTTTGCTTAGAAAGTGTTTACTTATTATCCTATAATGTCGGAAGTGGCAGAGAAAAAATCGTTTTCATTTTATTAATATAGAGTGAAAGCCTATGCTACTCTCTCAGTGGGATTACTTATTCGAGAGAGTACGTCCACCATGGGTAAAAATAAGAATCGTTAAACATGGAAAAAATGTATGGATTGTGGGCTGAGAGCACAATTTTAGTAATTTCTTATCAAATCCAAACCTGTGTGTTTAAGATATAAGAACAAAAAATATTGGAAAAGGAAAAGAGAATAAGTATGATTAAAAAAAAAATAATAATAGAAAATATACTGAATAGGAGGATGATAGAAATTAAGAAACAATCCTGAGGAATTTAGAAAAAAAGGGAAATAGTGTGGTAGAATCACTACCAACGTACTTGAAAGGAAGTGGTACTTGTAAAGGTCTTCAAGAATAAAATATTTCAATAGACAGAAGTAAGAACGGAAATTTGTGAAAACATAATACACAACTAAGGGAATAAACATGTTATAGCCGACATCACTGAATTTGAAAAAGGGACTTATAGTTAAACCAAACCATATGACAAAACATTAAGAATTGGGGATAAAAATTCTTTTTCCGATTCCGATAACGATTCTGATATCGATGCCCTCAAAAGTTCTGATTTTCCCGATATATATATATATATATATATATATATATATATATATATATATATATATATATATATATATATATATATATATATATATATATAAGACGTACGTCATAAAATTTACGAATAAAACGAACGATAATTACATAAATCTTCTAGTTTTGGAATGCAGATTAGCGGTATACACGCAAGTATATGTGCATAGAATTAGTTTTGTAATTCTGTAACTTGAAAATACTCCACATATATATATATCTATCTTCTATCTTCTTCTTCTTATCTTATCTTATATATATATATATATATATATATATATATATATATATATATATATATTATTATTATATAAATAAAATGAACTCATTTTTTCCCGCTGATTTTGACATTAATAGGATTAAAAATCAAGATATTTCATGCAAATATAATATGCACAAACGGCGGAACAATATCTGAGGTGTGTTATAGGCTTATTATTTCTCAAATTCCTCGATAATCTTATATTTCTATACTTTTTCTGCTGAGAAGTAACGGCCAAAATCGGTTAAGATCAATGGAAGTGGTTAAATATTTTCTCTCTAATAAATTCCTCCTCCCCCTGCCACCACTTAACACCGTTTGGGGATCGTTCACAAGGAACAGTTGAGAAGAGAACACCGGTTTGGCTTCGTAGTTCTTTCATGTAAAGTTATTTAAAATCACTAAACTAAGCTGCAGTGCTCTGTGGCATAGTGGTTAGCGTGCTGGACAATTCACATTATATTTTCACGTTCGCGCCGACCTACCGTACTCGTTTTTTTCTTTTTTTTCCCTAAACAACTGGAATATACTTTTCTTGGTGGCCGAACTGTTAACGTTGCAGATGTTTTTTTTTGTTTTTTTTCACACTTTATTTTCCTACTTTTACTCATGACTCCGGGTTTGATCCTTCCTACTTACCTACCATAACATTTTTTAAAACTCCCCCCCCCGTCCCGGCAACAAACACTCGGGCAACGCCGGGTACCCCCGCTAGTATATATATATATATATATATATATATATATATATTTATATATATCTATATATATATAAACATATATATATATATATATATAAACATATATATATAAACATACACACACACACACACACACACACATATATATATATATATATATATATATATATATATATATATATATACATGCTGAAAGAAATAAACGGAAAGATGGAAAACATCTTGAAATTTAGAATATAGACTTTTTTTTCATTTATTTATACAGGGTGGCCACAAAGTCACGCACCAATGTTAATTAAAAAATTCAAAATTCTTTAACATTGGTGCGTGACTTTGTGGCCACCCTGTATATAGAGGATTGGCATAAATAAAAGGTGAAATATAATTGAATAAGCATATCCGCACTCCCTATATATATATATATATATATATATATATATATATATATATATTTAATTGGTCTAGCAAAGCCACAGGGGAGACAATCATGCAAAGAAAAACTCTAACCTAAATTCATCACAAAGCAGCAAAACTGAAGCTAGCTTACCAGGACACTATATATACAAATGTTGACAAATTTTATATGTTTGAAAATATAGGTGTTTTTCTTTTTTTTTTTTTTTTTACCAATTGTCATAAAATTTTAACCATAGAATAGTATTAGAATTTTCAAAAAGCCTGCAAATTTTCATGTAGTTTGGCTACGAGTATATATATATATATATATATATATATATATATATATATATATATATAAAAGCGAAAATGTATGTATGTATGTATGTATGTATGTACGCTTTTCCTCAATGTCCACAAAAGGCTTCTTTCAGAGAAGCGCTCGCTCGCTTCACAACTTCTTAAAACTTTTTATATCATCTATAAATTGTAATATCTTGCAGTTAACCACGGAGCTCGCCTGTCTATTTAATTTTATTGACTTTCAAACGTTAATTATTCCACATTTCCTGCATCGGCACGCGTTACATTCGGTTTTCGGTATAAAGAAAAGTGAAACTCGACTCTAATAACACGCCTAGAGCCAGTAAGTAATATTTGGTCGATGTCGACTTCGTCATATCAGACGGTAGCTTTCATTTCGAGACGAGGGAGCGGGTTTTTAAAAACAAACAAACCGATTTATTGACCTCATTAAAAACTGTCCCGCACAAAATGCTAACTGCTGAATAGCTATCGCCGTCACGTCCATCAAAAACGTGCCCCTGTTTTTTTTTCACACTTTACTATTTTCCAACTGCGTGTCGTCAAGGCTTTTTTTTCACGGGCACCTTTTTTTTTCACACACACCTACAAACACCCGGGCAACGCCGGGTACCCCTCGCTAGTATATATATAAAAGCGAAAATGTATGTTCGCTTTTTGTGTATGTCCTAGAAAGGCTTTTTTCAGAGAAGTGGTCGGTCGCCTAACAACTTTTAAAACTTTTTATATCACATGTAAATCGTAATATCTCAGATTTTACAACGGAGCTCGCCTGTCTATTTAATTTGCTCGACTTCGGGAAAATAAATATTCAACAGTTTTCGCTCGCCGCATCTAGGTTAGGCCTTTTCCTATAATGTTTCCCCCTACCCTCAACGTCTTGGAAAAAAAAGAAGCATTCCCGCACTAAATGAAATGCTACCCTCATTAAGTCATTAAAACGTGCACCTGCCAATTTAAGTAATTAAATAAATTCAAATGTGCTTCTGTCAGTATGTCGCGGTGGCGCAATGGTTAACGTCGCACGTTTTTTTTTTTCACACTTTAATTTACAACTTTGCTTCAAGGTTCGAGTTCGATCCTCATACTTACCTACCAAAACTTTTTTATTTTAACCCGTCGCCGGAGTTTTGATTTACCCAAAACCACACACACCTCTAAACACCCGGGCAACGCCGGGTACCCCTCGCTAGTGTATATATAAAATAAACATTTTTGGATTTTACCGTTATTGGATATTTTACCTTTCACCAGACTATCCATTCACGTGAAATCACCTTTTTCTTCACCATATTCTCTCTGCTTCACTTTTTGTTATCAAGTAAGATCTTTGACTTACTTGCAGTTTCATCAAATACTTTTGTATGCAAAATCCGATCCCGCATTTTGCTAATTCCTACCCTCTGATGAGAAGGAAAGTATTTCTTCAAAACTCCGCGGATTAAGGACTATCCACTTATTAAGTGTTTCCTTTTCAGATTAAATATATTTTAAACTCTTTTTCAAAGTGTTTTAACATGTTTTATTAACTGTTTGCTCTTATATATATATATATATATATATATATATATATATATATATATATATATATATATATATTAAAATGTGTGACTCATGTCCAGGTAACCTACATCTAAAATTTCAAGTGTTTAGACCAAAATTGGCGGAGGAGTTTGGTAGAGTCTGCAAAGGTCAACTCTTTCAACTTTGGTCTCTTGGCAGCCAAAATTTTGCCCCAAAAACTGATTAAAAATCTTGCTGCATGTCTAAATACACTTTATGTAAAATTTCAAATGTTTAGACCCAAAATTGGTTGAATAGTTTGCTAGAGACCGCAAAGGTAAAATCTTTTGAACTTTGATCTCTTGGCAGCCAAATTTTCGGGCAAAAACCGATTAAAAAGCTTGTCCTATGTCTGAATACACATTATGTAAAATTTCAAATATTTAGACTAAAAATTGACTGAGTAATTTGATACAGACCGCAGAGGTAAATTTAAAAAAAAAACTTTGACTCCAATTTTGACTTCTTAACATTTATTGTTTTGGATTCAAATCAAATTAAAAAGTTTGACCCATGTCCAAATAACTTACATCTAAAATTTCAAGTGTTTATACCCCAAATTAGTGAAGGAGTTTGGTGGAGTTTTCAATGGTCAAATCGTTGAACTTTGACCCCTTGACAGCCAAATCTTTGGCCGAAAATCGATTAAAAAGATTTTCCCAAATCTGAATACCTCTTATGTCAAATCTCGAGTCTGTAGACTGAAAATTGACAGATGAGGTTGATAAGCAAATGTACACACACACACACACACACACACACACACACACACACACACACACACACACACACACACACACCATATCACTTTTATAGATATATAGATAAGACAAAACTTAAATATTTATGTACATAATAATAATAATAATAATAATAATAAAAATAATAAAAAATGCATTTCCTAGTTAACTTTTAAATTCTAAAATTAAGTTTAGTTTGTAAAATTGGGTTTTAATCGTAATTTTAAATTATATTTTTTATAGATTTTAAATTATTATATTATATAAATTTTTAAAAACCATACTTTATAAATATAATTTACAATCTAGTTCAATTTGAAAACTATAGGGAAAAATACAATAGTATTGAGGTTAATGTACTAGGAAAATCTCTTAGGCTAGATGGGTATTCCCCCCAGGCTTTGAAAGAGTTGAAATTTTTAATCGAATTTTTAAACGCATTTCGATATAATTAAATGGAATTTTACGTTTTAATCGCCATCAAGATAAATTTTAAGTTTAAAATTTGGAAAAAAATTTTAAAAACGATTTAAAAAATTTTTTAAATTAAAATTGTTTTTAATATTAAAGACACTCAACATAAAAAATTTTAATTGAAATTAAATTTTAAATTTAATAACATTTAATTTTAAAGTTAATAAAATTATAACCATCCGATTAAAAAAAAGGGGTTTCGCAGAACGAGAGTTAAACATGAACTCGTGATGTATATATATATTTCCACTTCCGGTTATAAAATAGATGAGTATTCGCTGACGATAGGTTGATATGGGTATCTAAAACGGTCCTGTTTATCGGGTTTGAAACCGGCGGTACCAATGACTTGTCCTATCTAAAAACTTTCTGTAAATAATATATATATATATATATATATATATATATATATATATATATATATAAGCGAGATAAGACACAGATTAAAAATCAGGTGAAATATCCTGATATATATTACTTGAGGTAATACTTTCAGGGTGATCCTAGCCAAAAAGGAGAAGCTCAATATTTAAAAATAGAGCAATATATAAGTAGAGTGGTTAAAGTTAAATTCTGAAAAAACAACATATAGACAGATATATTCGAATTAAGAATTTATTGTTTGACAAAAGGAATATATAGAAGGGGGTTATGTTAATTTCCTTAATCCATGGATTTTCAATAATGAAATGCGGTTAGCAAAATGTTCAGCTATGAATAGACACATATTTTGCTTTTCAGCACAAATATTGAAAAAGTTTTTTGGGTGGTGAATAATAATTATATGAAAATAATTATAGGAAAAGGAGTTTCATACAACCTGGGCAGTCCATTATCGGAAGGAGTACGATATCTTCCATGGTATTATTGCCAGGTAGGCAGAATATTGGTCCAGGAGAAAAGGCAGTAATCCCATATAACAAGAATGTATGGTTATTCTGTACTGATTTTCCGAAGGGTATACGGAGCGGCCATATTCGTTGGTGAATTGAATGTTTTGGTAGATATGATCCAAAATTTTTTTAGGTGTTGAAACAGTGTATCAGATATTGGATAAACGTTCCATTCCATTGCATATATTCCCGTCGGTGATGGAAGTTGAATGTTGAGTTATATATGCATATCTATGGTGCGATAGACCTCGAAAATCAATGGCCTGAGTTGAAAAGTATTCGGAGAGGTGTTTATGTGTTAGACGATTAGCTTCTGATATGGGCTGAATTCCTGGTACTCTGCTGGTCAGCTTTCTTGTCGAGAAAGGCGAAGGAAGCTATTTAGATGAGGGAGCGATGAGGAGGAGGGTAAGGTAGAGAGGGTAAGGAGAGTAGGGGGAAAGGTTAGGTTTGGGCCAATAGGCATGTGCGTAATAGAATTTCTTCGGGGGCGGGGGAAAGGAATTGTGTGTTAGGTTTCGGTCAATGTGCTGACCTCTTAAATTTAGGTTCAAATGGGAAATATGTATTTTTGTGATTTTTTTATGGGAGTGTGTATGAGATGGGGTGGATATGCTATTTATGTTATGTGGTGGGTGAGTAGGTGAGGTGGAAATGGAGACGAGTAAAGGTCTAAAGTTTTGAAATGCTTGGGGGATTACGTATTTAAGTGAGTTAAAGGTTGGGTGTTTTTAATTATGAGGATTTATTTAAAAGTAACTTGATTTGCTGATATGGTTTGTTCGTTACGCTTGTTATCGTAGTGTAATCTGGTTTAATTAAATTTATTTAAAACGTATATATTTTTCTTTGGGGGCGATCTATGGATAAATAGGTTTTGCTGTTCGTTGGGTTGGAATCGATGTTGGACTGAATGTTTTATATACTTGGGTTTAATTAGCTATTCTTATAATAGGGGGGACTTGATGCACATTTAGGGATGAGTATAATGTTGTCTAAACATGGTTAAATCTGACTATTTATATAATAATCTATATATCTATCAATACATTCACTTATTCGCAGATAAACGCATACAGAGACTCTCTCTCTCTCACAACACACACACACACACACACACACATATATATATATATATATATATATATACATAACATACACATATACATTCATTCATACCGATGCATGCATACATATATACATATATACACACATATTCACATACTTATGGGCATGTATACACATATGCACACATACACATCACAAAAACATACACGTCTGTACACATGTGAATAAAGGCGCACACACAGGGAAACATACATACATCTACGCTTGCCAACATGCATGCGTTCCTGGGTGTACACCTGCACAAGTGTACACGACCGATCATCCTTATACTCATGTGTGTACATATATGACACATTTGCACATACTTACTGGCGTATACATACAACAAATAATCATATTCACATACATGATAGATCTATACGGGGATAAAAGCGCGTATTTCGATATACATACATATACAACGCGCATGTACCCGCACAGTTAAACATATACATACATTAAAAAATTGATCGGGCTTATCTAATAGTTCTCTTCTAGAGTGAGAGAGTGCTCACCATTTATCTATGTATACAAATGGTTCAGTGAGATGCAGACAGTTAGATCGTGCTAATTCACGGCAAATGTGTGTAACTCTGCAAATTGTCTATACATACATACATACATACATACATACATACATACATACATACATGTGCATACACACATACATACGTATATAACGCATACTCATATGCACATACGTATACACACATGCATAAAGAAATAAAATTACATAGAAACACATTCATATATATATACGTACACATACACACATATACGCACATATATACATACACATACATATACACATACATACACATACATATACATACACACACACATACAAACATGCATATACACATACAGCAAATATCCACACATGCATGCATACATACACACTCATACATATGTAAACCCATATGCATACATATAGGTGCACATTGCCATAGCTAGTTTAGGTATGGTGACGTAAGTGATTTTGAACTGGCTATACTTGAATTTTCTCCTGTATTTGCATAACGAAATAAGCTCATTTTTGACGTTTATTGTGGCTTTAGGATATGTTATTATTGCAACAGCTTATTAAATGCAAAGGTTGCAGAGTTTGGATTTAGGGTGTATGAATTGGATTTTTTCAATACATCCCATTTTAGCGAGTACGGAGTATTCCTACGTTGGAGCTCTTTAATCAGGGTTGTTAGGGAAGTGCCTTTGTTGCTATTTGCATTTTCATTATTAAAGGAGCTTACATGATTGGAAATTCTCAGTTTAATTAGATTTGCTGTTGCGCCGATATACGTGTGGGATTTTACATTTACTCTTAAGGTCGCACCTTAAGGAGATCCAGAGCCCATTTTTGCTACTTTTTACGGCCATAAAATGTTTTAATCATAGTCATTTGTTTTCCTAGTTTTTCCTAGTTTTGCATATGAATTACAAAGTATCTGATGTTTCCTCCAAACCTCTGGCCTTGATGGAGAAGAAATTAAAACTTGCTGCTATGTTTCAAATAATTTGAAATAACAGCAAAATTTGAAATAACAGCAAAATATTTCTTATATGTTATATCTCCCCTATTTGGTTTTCATACATAAAGTACATTTCACAGTGTGTAAAGATTATTTGAAATTGGAGATATTCATAATCATACCCTATTCCCAAAAAAGGGAAGATATAACGTATAAGGAATTTATGGAATCAAGTCTCCTCTTGCTGTCACCTCAGATCATTTGAAACCATAGCCGCAAGATTTATTTTCAACTAGCCTGGGTGCCTGGCGTTGCCCGGGTGTTTAGAGGTGTGTATTCGAACCCGTACCGCGAAGGAGGAAAAAGAACGTACCCCCCCCCAAAAAAAACGGGACGTCTTTGTCGTTGCGTCCATCGCCAAACTGGAAGTGGCGAAGGTTTAAATTAAGGCTAGTTAATCGAAAAAAGAGGATGAGTTTCAAAAATATCGGCGAAAAAATGGACCCCTCCCTGTAGAAAATTGCCCAGTTGAGGGTGAAAGAATTAATGTTTTTAACCAATTTTTTTCGATATTTGTTATCCGAAGGGTAGCGCTGCCAAACGATACCGATCTCATGAAAATCCGTCGCCTCTGTCGAAAGTTTTAGGCATACATACATACATACATACATACATACATACATACATACATACATACATTTGAACAGACAGGTGAGATTTATATTATAGATACGATGAATGCTAACCAATTAAGCTGATTTTAATACTTGCAGTATTTGAGTATTGAAATTTATAATTTTATTCCAACTTTCTTAACATTTTATTTGAAGCTGCTTTGATTTTTATTTATACAAACAGCATTGGCTACATATATGCACACATGTTTCAGTCGTCACTCTATTCTAAATCCAGCTTTCCCGGACCGCAGTAGATATATTGCATATAAAGGTAGATTTACTGCGGTCCGGGGAAGCTGGATGTGGAATAAAGTGACGACTGAAACATGTGTGCATATACTGTTTGTATAAATAAAAAATCATACGAGCGAGCGAGAGAGAAAAAGAGATAGATAGATAGATAGATAGAGAGAGAGAGAGAGAGAGAGAGAGAGAGAGAGAGAGAGAGAGAGAGAGCAGTTAGTAGTAGCCGCACGTGTAGAAAGTATTTTCGCGCAACACCAGTATTTGTTTTTGTATGCATGGAATAAAACATCTCTCTGTCATTTACCGTTTTTTTTTTTCCATTCGTGTTCCAACTGCCCCCCCCCCTTTTTTTTTTGTAAATTTTAACTTTGAAAGGGCGTGACTCTTGCTTCGGCGAGTGCACTGCAAGGCCGCCCGTTAGTCTAATCGTGACGATCTCCGGACACGGAGAAGCGGGAGAAGATATAATAGAAAGGGCGGAGGTTAGGATTTGCTCCTCCCACAAAACAATGTATCAGTTATCATAGGTGCATTTATTTATTTTTTTTATTTATTTATCTTTTATCCCGTTTCACCCCTTTTCCTACTCCTCATCTCTTTGGGGGTTTTTTTTTTTCGCCCTCCCCCTCCTTCGTCTTTGTGTTTATCAATTTCATTCATTTGGTAGAAACTAAAAAAAAAAAAAAAAAAAAAAAACTTGTCGGGCATTTTATTATATTAGAGAAAAAAAAATGTGAATATTATTATTATTATTATTAGCCCCACCCGACCCCATCACCTAACCATTTTCATCTTTATGTCGTTTACAATTCTAATGAATCAAAGTAGGCGACAATCGCTTAAAACCAGGAATTAAATAAATAAATAAATAAATAAATAAATAAATAAATAAAACACGAACGACTTTAAGCACGTTTTATTTATTTACTCGTATTTTCTCGTAAAACGTATTTATTTATTTCAGGTTTGTCGATCTGTCATGCTTGAGTTTAAAATAGGCTTTCGTTGGTCTGTCATGCCTAAGTTTAAAATAGCACTTCCGTTAGTTTGTCACGCTTGAGTTTGAAAATAACATTTGCGTTGGTCTGTCATGTTTGAGTTTGAAAATAACATTTGCGTTGGTCTGTCATGCTTGAGTTTGAAAATAATATTTGCGTTGGTCTGTCATGTTTGAGTTTGAAAAAAAAATTGCGTTGGTCTGTCATGCTTGAGTTTGAAAATAACATTTTTTTATCGATATAATACGCACAGATGAGATGATGGCCGCATCTTCCTTTTTTCTTTCATCACTTTTCTTTCTCCAGCCAAAATTATAAACTTTCCAACTTTATTAATCCAACGATCCGAAATGTTGTGGGCGTCTCCAGATTATTGTGGACTTTTTGTCGGACCGACATGTCATCACAGTCACGATTACCGAACGCCCCTTCTTCCTCTCCCTCCCCTCACTCTCTGACACTCTCTTATTGAATATTGACCGCAGTCCACTGCCGTTTCCAGTATGACCATTCATTTTTTTTTTATAACCCGACTGCACCCCACCCCTCTTTTCTCTCCTCTTCTCTTCAGAATTGGTTTTCCATTCGGACTGAACGGACACGGAACAGTTAGTTAACATCTTGTGTATCCGTCAACTTCACAAAAACAACCTCATCTTTTTTGGCGCACTTTTGCATGCCTTAAATTTTTCGGCGACGGCGAATCATATTCATCACAACTCTTCTTGTAAGTAAAATAAAAATTTGTTAATTCATTGTTTTTATTTCATTTTTTTGTTTGCTATTTTTCGAAACAAATTTGTTGACGATTAACGTTTTCGAAGTCAAGTGTTGATTAAAATAATTCTTCTTTTTATATGAAGTATCAACACATCAATTTCACAACATTGTGTGTGTGTGTATATATATATATATATATATATATATATATATATATATATATATATATATATATATATATATATATATATACCACACACACACACATAAAAACCTCTGGCCTTGCTGGAGGGGATACTAAAACTTGCTTCTATGGTTTCAAAAGATCTGAAATAACAAGGGGAGACTTGATTCCAAATATTCCTCATATGTTATATCTCCTCTCTTTTTGGGAATAGGGTGCGATTATGAATATCTCCAGTATCAAATAATCTTTATACACTGTGAAATTCACTTTATGTATGAAAACCAAGGAAGGGAGATAGAACATATGAGAAATATTTGGAATGAAATATCCCCTTGTTATTTCAGATCATTTGAAACCATCGCAGCAAGTTTTAGTCTCCCTTCCAGCAAGGCCAGATGTTTTGGGAAAATATCAGATATTTTGTAATTTATATGCAAAACTAGGAAAACAAATGACTGAAATATTTTATGGGTCGAGAATAATTTTCCCTTTTACCAATTTTGTTTCCCCAGATGAGGAGCGGCATATATATTGTTTTTAAAATATAATAATCCACTGACACATGTTTCGAAGTCTACGACTCATCAGAGTGGCTGAATCTATTATTATTATTATTATTATTATTCAATATGGCGTAATGGAAAAATATAAAGGTATCTGCAGCTTCTCTTCCAATTTTCGGATTTTTACCATGTCAAATCACATTTCAATTCCTTTTGATGGATTGATTGTTGCTATTTCTTCTGATGAGTTAAGGGCATAATAGATTCACTGATTGATATAATAATTAAATGATTGATTTTGCGCTACGAAACGGATACTGCCAAGAATTGTATAAGTCGACTGAATTAAAGGAATAAATTATAAGATGGTCAACATAATGAATTTTCGAATATAACTTTTTGTCATTTATTCTCTATATTGCTCTGCAATTACATTGAGCTTCTTAAATAAGGATTGATATATAATAAGAAAATATATTTCTACAGAAATATATATATATACATTTATATAACATATATATATATGTGTGTGTATATATATATATATATATATATATATATATGTATATATATGAATAAATTTATACTCGTAGCCAAATTTGATATTGAAATACTCATATCTTTGGTTCTATAGGACTTGAAACTACATGAAAATTTGCAGGCTTTTTGAAGATTAAAATATTATTATATGGTTAAAATTTTATGACAATTGGTAAAAAAGAATCTATATTTTCAAACCAATAAATTATGCCGAAATTTGCCTACATTTGTACATATAGTGTCCTGGCAGGCAGCTTCAGTTTTGCTGCTTCTGTTGCTCCTCTGTGTCCTTGCCAGGAGACTAATATATATATATATATATATATATATATATATATATATATATATATATATATATATATGTGTGTGTGTGTGTGTGTGTGTGTGTGTGTGTGTGTGTGTGTGTTTTGATAAAATGTTTTTTCAAGTATATTTTATAACCTTGTGTATTGCCATGTATTTTTTTTTCGATCTAAACAAAGTATTTCTAATTTTTCTGAAGAGTATAAGCACGAAAAGAGCAGGTATTGACATAGTAATAACTGTTTGTTTCTGCATAACGAACCTGATTTGTAAAAAATGTACTGAAATTTTAACATGTTGGAGGAGCATTTCTGCATGAAAAATATACATTTGGATATTGGAATGTAACTATATATATATATATATATATATATATATATATATATATATATATATATATATATATACTTTCAGTTTATCTTTACATAAACAGTAATTTATTGCTACACAGTCATGAGCATGTTTCGGTCTTCTAGTATTTAATAACTAGAGACCTCATCAGGCAACAACGCTTATATTCAAAAGCGGAATCCATAATCATTATATATATATATATATATATATATATATATATATATATATATATATATATATATATATATATATATATATATATATATAAATATATTAGTGTTTCATGGTAAACAACTGATGATCCCTTGAAAAATAAATTATTGGTATTATAGTAAATTCGAGAGCGAGTTGATGCAGTGATTGCAGGTGATTAAATGACTTACTGACTAGATGGTTTTCTAACGAATGATAAAAAATATTTTTTGTATAGTTTTAAAGGTTAAAAACTTCCAAGACTATATATATATATATATATATATATATATATATATATATATATATATATATATATATATATATAAGATTTGGTTTTGTTGTATTTATAACGATATTAACAGTTTCAAAACGCTGTTATTTATTTATTTTGTCCGTTACCTCTTTTTAAAAAGCTATCAGGTTGGCGCAAAAATAATGTTTTTTGACATGAAGTTGAGCATCAAAGAATGACAGTATTTTTGCACAAACCTAATATAAGTTCTTTTTGTTATCTCTCTCTCCCCCTCTCTCTCCCTCTTTATCTATCTCTCTCACTCTCTGTCTCTCTGTCTGTCTGTCTGTCTCTCTCTCTCCCTCTCTCTCCCTCTTTATCTCTCTGTCTGTCTGTCTGTCTGTCTGTCTCTCTCTCTCTCTCCCTCTCTCTCCCTCTTTATCTATCTCTCTCACTCTCTGTCTGTCTGTCTGTCTCTCTCTCTCTCCCTCTCTCTCCCTCTTTATCTATCTCTCTCACTCTCTGTCTGTCTGTCTGTCTGTCTGTCTCTCTGTCTCTCCCTCTTTATCTATCTCTCTCACTCTCTGTCTGTCTGTCTGTCTGTCTGTCTGTCTCTCTCTCTCTCTCTCTCTATATATATATATATATATATATATATATATATATACATACACGAGTTTCTTTAATATTTCATGTGAACCATTTTATTTAAGTACACACATGAAACTCTAGTTCCCTTCGAAGTAATCTCCTCCGACTGCAATGCACTTGTACCGTTCCAACAACTTCTCTTTCATCTCCTCAATTGTCTCATAACGACAGCCTCTAAGTTTTCCTTGAGGTTAGGGAATAACCAAAACTCACAGGGAGCAAGGTCTGGATTATAGGGAGAGTGAGGAACTGTCTTGATGCCAATCTTGATCAAATAGTCTGTGACAAGGACTGAGTTGTGAACTGGTGCATTGTCCTGGTGGAAATGCCATTGACCCGATTTGAGGAGTGCTGGCCTCTGCCGACAGAATCTCTTCCTGAACTCCCTAAAAACCTCAACATAGTATTCCTTGTTGACCGTCTGTTCCAGTGCATATAGATTAAGCTCGTGCTGTATAAAATAAATAAATATATAAATAAATGAATAAAATGGAATGAAAATAAAATAAATAAATTAATAAAATGAAATAAAAATAAAATAAATAAATAAATAAATGAAAAAAAATAAGATAAAATAATAAATAA
>NC_136509.1:11829545-11832045 GCF_053919585.1 Euprymna scolopes | reverse complement strand
TATATATATACGCATATCTTATTAGTATCGTCCACACTGAGGATTTAGCCTTCAACCCCAAGATAAATGTCATTTAGAACCGAACTTATCTAGCACTCTATCCGTTATGCCATGTGCTTCAATCCTCAGTGCGGGAGATATTCAAAATACAATTGAGAATTAATAAAGGCATCCACTTCGTTATGGCTGACGGAACAAGAACATGCTACCTCCCATAGAATAAATAAAGGGTTCCGTTCGAAATTCCGTGGAGATTCTCGAGTTCGACAGAAAGATTCTCGAGTTCCACAAGACACCTGAAGAAGGTCGGAGGTTACATGATCCGAAGCGTTGCGAGAATAACACTTGATATGAGAACAGTAGTTCGAACAATCCAAATAACACAAATCACTTGCAATTTTTGAAATTTACTTTGAAGTTTGGCTTCTGGGCCCATAACAATCAAGACAGCAGATTTTTTCATTTCCAGCAAACTTTCAAATTTGGTGACTAATTCCGTTTATAAAAATAAATTTGGTTTCATTGTTTATGGTATGTATTTGCTTCTCCGCGAAAGCAAATATGGCATCACAAATATCTATGTGACAGCATCACACGTTTTTAAATATAATAATCCCACAAACATTACAATTCTTTAGTTAGAGTCTAAAATTTTAGACATTTTCTAATATCAAAATCATGTGATACTTGTTGGACGCCCGGCGTTGCCCGGTCGTACAATACGCTTTTAATTTATGCAGATTGCGTAAGCATTTTTATAGAATCCATTTTCTATTGATTATTATATATTACGAGGAATAATTTGCCTGGTGGACTAATTCGCAATAAATAAATGAATGAATAAATAAATAAATGATAATGTCGTTTATCAAATTCCGTCTGTGTTTGTTTACAATCTCACGTCAGCTGATATTTGAGCTTTACGATGAATGCCCTGGAAAAGTCACTTCTGATCAATGTTTAGTTTTAAAATATGAAAACGAAGGAATGATTTGCAGCGATTTTAAATGGTACTTTTTTTTTTTAAATCGTAAATTGAACTCATTAATAAGAAAAAAATATATATATAATGGTGAGGTACACTCGGCCTTGAACAGGGGATCATTCGATCTGTAGTTGAATGCTCGACCACTGATCTATATCTCGAGATGACAATAAATCTTTTTTTATTTTTAAAGAAGAAATGATTTGCCGAGATTTTATTATTTTCCTTGGCCGGTGTAACGTAAAATATTCCCCTGTAAAATTCTTCTTTTTTTATCTATAAGAGATAAATGCTATTTTTTATATCGGATTTTTTTCCATTTTCGAAAATGGTTTGGTGAGATTTTATTTCCCTTGGCCGGTATAACATAACCCCCCCCCAAAAAAAATTCTTTTTTTATCTATAAGGGAGAAAGACTATCTTAAAAATCGATTTTTTTCTATTTTCATTACTTATCGAATGAATTTCTGTACAAAACATATCTAAGAACACTGCCAGACATATAAATTACCTTTGTGTGAAATTTTCCCAAAATAGGCTCAGCTGTTTCGGAACCTATGGGGAACTCTCTCTCTCTCTCTCCCTCTTTCTCTCTCTCTCCCTCTTTCTCTCTCTTTTTCTTTCTCACACACACACACACACACACACACACAAAGTGACTTTTATATAATAGTGGAGATAGAGATAGAGATTTGGATTAAAATTGGGATAAGGATTCTAAATATAAGGTTTAGTATAATTATATTTTGATTTCAATTTTTGTAAGCAGGCATAAAAGTATTTGAGAAATTAACTTTACCTGTCCTGGGGCCGGTATTCTTCTAGTATATTAATAAAATCGCTTAATGATTCCTCGTGTTTGTGTATGGTGTCTGTGTTTTCCCGCCACTACGTGACTTACACAGTGGATTTTTTTTTTAGTTACTATTAATCAAATATTATTTAAAAACATAAAATAAAACGAAATATTATTTAAAAAAAATAAAATAAAACGAAATATTATTTAAAAAAAAAAAATAAAACGAAATTTTATTAAAAAAAGAAGAACAAAATGAAACATTATTTTAAAAAATACAATGGAATATTATTTATAAGATAAAACGAAATATCATTTAAAAAAATAAATAAAACGAAACATTATTCAAAAATAATTTAAAAGAAAAAATAATTTCAAAATTAAATCTATCAGAATGCATTTCAGTTTATACATAAACAAACCAACCATTTTAATATTTTGTTTTTGTTTGAAAAACGAAATGAATTACTTGGTGAAAATTTAAAGGAATTTGGTAGCATTTAACCTGTCGAATAGAAAGTAATTTAAACTACTTAGCAAATCCTGAGTATGGGCAAAAATGGCTGAAAAAAATAAACACGACTATGGCCGTTATAGGAAGCTTATCATAATATATTTTTTGTTTACATTTAAATATTAATTGTGTATGAACGATGAAAGACCAAAGCCGATCTCTCAAAGGAAAAAAAATGTATATTTACGAGTTAAAAAAAATTAAC
>NC_136509.1:11807045-11824545 GCF_053919585.1 Euprymna scolopes | reverse complement strand
CAAAAAGATAAAATAAAGAATGAAAGACAAACGATTCATGGATAACGCCGGATCGTGACAACTAGTTAAATATAATCTTGTACGTTTTTATCCGTCACTCCTGTACACCAGCCCAGTCTAATAAAACCAAACAAATTTGGAAAATAATACACCCCACCAGTATTCGCACTCGCTACTTATCTAAATATATAACTAAAATATTTTTACGAAATCATAGAATTACACCCGTAACTTAATTTTAATACAAAAATCATTGTCTTTTCTGATGCCCCCCCCCACAAAAACAAAAACAAAAAACCTTTGACTTTCCAAATTTATTTTAGGAGGTAGGTTAATTTTATGTTGTTATCTGACTTGCTATTTGCGCGTTCGCGACCACTCACTACTTGAAATGCTTGTCACCGTGGCATCTATTGGGGGAATTTATATCAGTATCTTGTTTCATCTTTGATTTTTGAGCAAGTATCGAGAGTTCAAAGATGACAGCCTCCTATCTGTCATCTTGTTTTCGTTCTAACTTAGCAACTCGGCACTACTTGTGTTTTGAAGCAACAAAAATAATTTTTTTTTAAAATAAGTTAAAACACAACAAATTTATCCAAGTAGGTAGAAGAGTAACTTATATTGCCTTTGGTAACATTTATTTGTTCTTTTTTTGTTTCTTGACTGTTTTTTTCGTTGTCTAAATGGCCATATATATGGGTTCCATTCTCATCTGGTTCTATGTCTGTCCGTTCAACTTTTCTAGGAAACTACCGTGTCGATCTGGCTGAAATGTTGTATGGATCTTTGCTATGATAAGATGCAGTGGACTAAGTATTATGGTATCCATTTGATGCACAGTTAGGAATTAATAGGGATTAATAGTATTAGTATTTAATGCTAAAATGAGCACAAATTTAACCATATTCACCTATCAATTCGGCATAAAGCAATCATATTAAAGTCAACGGGCTCTAATTTTTTCCGTTTTAGAGGCAAAAAGTCTATTGCATCTCTCTCTCTCTCTCTCTCTCTCTCTCTCTCTCTCTATATATATATATATATATATATATATATATATATATAGTTTATTATAAAGTTGATAATATATAAAGTTGGCCAAAAGGTTCGTTCGTTTTTTTTAGGGACCCAAACATCAAATTAAGAAACATGTCCGAGTTTATGCAATTCATTTACGACCCTCGATTTGGAAATCTTGAGAATATCTTTTTTTTTTTTTTTTACACGGTGGTCACCACTTATCAAGGCCCGGAAGCCACAGGGATAAGGGTTATTGCATTTTTCCTGAGATTTGTCTGGTTGTTAAACGGCATCTTATTCAATGTCGAATCATTTTTGGCGTTTGGTGGGATTAAGCGAAGAGCACAGCGAGCACAGCACCTCTCACTGAAAAATATCCTTTTCGGAATCGAGCAAACCATTTATGGCATAAATATCACGTAAAAGCATTCTCACCATACACATGGCATACTTTTATGCAGGTTTCCGTAATTTTTTTTTTTTGTACAGGATGGAACGATAAATTTGTCGCCCTAAAGAAAACAACACTACAAATTTATTTAAAAACTTTTATTGAAAAAAATCAATTATGAGGTAGAGCTGATATCTATTTTATGTAACCGCCTTCAACCTCAGTCAACACCTCGATACGGGTCAAGAACTGGGAGCATACCTTTTCCAAAGCGCCGGAGGAAGCTCGGCGAATATTCGGCCGATGGCGGCAATCAACTAGCTTTGGTGTTGAGGGAGGTCATGTTGGTGATGTTCCCGACATATGACCAAATGTAGTAGTCCAGCGGGTTCAGGTTGGGGAAGGAGGAAGGCCAGTGAGAGAAGAGTACAAGGTCGTAGAACTTCTTCTGAAGCCTGTGTCTCTTGACTTGTTGGACACTCCCAGGTTCTCCTAGCGACCACCCGATTGCACCAGGAGATCACCACACTCTTCAGCACATCCAGGTACACTTTGGTGTTGACTTTCAAGCCGACTTCAAAGATATGAGTTGGCATGGTGTGGTCCTCACTCGAAACCACACTACAGACCATAACCGTGGTCGGAAACTTTGTTTTCATCACCCTGTACGCGTCCCTGTTATTCGTGGCAATCCAGCGATGCATTTTGAGAGTACTTGTAATGATCCTGTTGTCATAACTTGGATCGGTAGAGAGCATGAGTTGTATAGCGGCACATCTCCGATCTCGTTCATTAAACATTGTGTGACTTTCAGACATGATAGAAGGCGCTTATCGCTCTTGGGATTTGTACACAACTGGCCAACTATTAGATGGTCTGCAACAAAAAAAAAACGAAAACCGGCTTTCATCAAACGGAAATGGAATCATGTCGCGTTTTCTAGGGCGACAATTTTATTGTTCCACCCTTTAGTAAAAATAGATCAGATGTTGATAGCACTCTGTTTGATCAAGACCTGCAATACAAGCAAAACTGTAAAAAAATTCTGCTCGTTAACATTAACAAATTTTCTACATCAAATACAAATTTTTAAAAATTACATTTTCACCCCAAACAAGGCACAGTGCTATTTTGATGTAGGGGGCTATTATCATGGATATAAGTTGCATGGATACTATGTAGGGAGTTGAGCAGCAAGATGTCTGTTCACATTACACTTGAACTTCTGCATGTCAGTACAGTTGAGAAAGCAGAATACCGAAAGGGAATTCCAGAGTCTAGCAGTTATGGAGAAGAAAACATTAAAGTAGAAAGCTTTCTTATATCTAGGGATCTCTACTGTATAGAGGTGGGTCTTTAATGCTTGTATGGCTTGACGAGGGTATTTGCGTCGAGGGAGTACAAGGGCTTGTAGTTCGTCGGAGCATACATACATAACTACACATATACAAACATGCACGCACATATATATGTGTGCGTGTGTTTTATGAATAGCACACACATACACACACATACACACAACCACATACACACGGACACATACAAACACATAGACACACATACAAACATACACACACGTACACATACACACAACCACATACACACATACACATAGACACACACACATAGACACACATATACACATACACATACACATACATACATATAAGAGATGTGATAATATAAAAACAATTATTGTATATAATTCAGATCGATTCTTATAAGTATTAATTTCCAAAGGAAAATAAAACTCAATGTTCAAACTTTTAAAAAATCTATTTTGAAAAATATATCATGCGGTGATTTAATGTCAATTTTGACGCAAAGAATAATTAAGTGCGTTTCTTGAAGAATTCAAAACAACTGAACAAATCCAAATAGCTACAGGAAAAATGTGATATTTGAAGTCTGTTGCAAAAAGAAAAAAAAAAAAATCACACAATATCAAGGCGAAAGTTCATACAAAGATATTTTCCGAAATATTCAGGAACGCACCAAAACGATAAATGGCGAAATGATGATGAAAAAAAGCAAAATTAATTTTCAAAAACTAAAAGTCAAATCTCCAGAAATAAAATCGGATGCACACTAAAAGAGTGACTAAATAAATTCCCGAAACTACAAAGTAAACCCAGCCAAAATGACTAAGAAAATCTTAAAAAGAAATTCTTACATCCAGTACCCACGATGGAAGCTCTCATAGAGTCGATCGCGTTATGGGTGTGCTTTGATCATACTCCAGAAATAAATAGTCAAGAGGTTGCAGTAGAGTGATGAGGACTTCAGCAAATATGGCGACCAGTGTTGAGAAACTTGGTTGAACAGCCAAGCCAGGGTTGTCTCAGACCTGTGTGCAGTAGTGGAGTCCTGCTGGAAGACGCAGAGACCTTCGCCAGTGATCTCGTCCGCTCTGTTGGAGAGCTACGAATACGAAGATGGTGCCATTAAAACGAACGACATTTTATGTTCAAGAATGTATTTTTCTACATAATCACCAACATTTTTCAGTGCCAGGAATTCAATGGCGTATTACTACACGTCCATTAAAAGGGTTGCGTTCTTAGAGTGTCACATAGAGAGATGAAACTTTCAGTTCACGAATGCATAAGTTCAGTCATCATAACAATGAAATTTGCAATCCCTTCTGATCCATTCGGCCCGAATTATAAATTAAATTACTTTTGGAACGCTCCTCGTAATAATGATATAGGGTTTATAATTAGCAGTAATCCAGCGATGGTGGAAAATTACAAATAAAGAATGTAAATGTCTAAATAATACAAAATGCAAAACATATATATATATATATATATATATATATATATATATATATATATATATATATATATATATATATATATATATATATCCGCATTTGTTTTCAGTTGTCCTGTACATACACTTCACTTGCCACTGGTATTTAACAATGTCGACTCAGGAGAGGTGTGGTTGGAGATTGCGCACCTCCTGCCACAAAAATTTCACACGCAGGCACCCCTACGTGGGTATCCATAGTCTGTCAAAACTGAAGGTGTCTGTTTTGTTTTGTTGTTGACGTATATATATATATATATATATATATATATATATATATATATATTATTTGTTGTTGACGTATATACATATACATACATACATACATACATACATGCATATATATATATATATATATATATATATATATATATATATATATGTACAGATAAAAAAGAAACAAACCAAGTTATGTGTTCATCAACGTTTCGTCTTTATTGCGGCGAGACTTTCTCTGGATGAATAAAATTGAGGAAAAAAAAACACCACTACAAATATTTGAAAATATATTTTTGATGTAATGAAACATATAACCTTGTTCCATTTAAGAAACGGAAAAAGTACTTGGAAATTCAAAAAAGGGAGGGGGATAGCTTTGTAAAAAAGAGTAAGATTTTTTATAACGTCGTATAGCCGTTAATTTATTTAAAAAGATATGATGCAATTTATAATGTTTTGGAAACAAATTTGTTCGTTGTAATTCAAATATGGATGTATAACTATATATATATTTGCGTGTGTGAGTTCCTTCCTCATAGGTTCTGAAACAACTGAATCTATCTTTGCAAATTCCACACAAAGGTAATTTATATGTCTGGTAGATATGTTTTGTGCAGAAATTCATCCGATGAGTATTGAAAATCGAACAAAATTCGATCTTAAAAATAGTCTAACTCTCTTATAGATAAAAAAAAAAATTGCAAGGGGATATTTTACGTTACACCGGCTAAGGGAAATAATAAAATCTCAGCAAATCATTTCTCCTTACAAAAAATATATTGTCATCTAGAGATATAGCTTGGTAGTAGAGCATTCGACTACAGATCGCATGATCACCTGTTCCAGCTCGGGTGTACCTCACCATATAATATTTTGATTGTTTTTCTTATTAATGAGTTCAATTTACGACGAAAGAAGAGGTACCATTTAAAATTGCCGCAAATCATTTCTTTGTTTGCATATTTTAAAATTAAACATTAATCAGAAGTGACTTTTCCATGGCATTCATCGTCAAGCCCAAGTATCAGTTGACGTCATGTTGTACACAAACACAAACGGAATTTGATGAACGACATTATCATTATTTTTTATTTTATTTTTTATTCATTATTTTTTATTTTATTTTTTATTTTTTTAATTTTTATTCATTATTTTTTATTTTATTTTTTATTCATTTTTTATTTTTTTATTTTTTATTCATTATTTTTTATTTTATTTTTTATTCATTTTTTTTTTTTTTTTGCGAATTAGTCTACCGGGAAAATTATAATTCGTAATATATATGGGTGGGCTCTCTCTATCGTACTAAAAGACTACTCACACCTGAGAGTATTCTGTACCTCCACAAGGCCATGGTTTGCCCATGCTTGGCTTATTGTTGCCACATCTGGGCTGGTGCATCTGCCACTAGTCTCTCGTTCCTAGACGGGATTAAGAAAATAGTCGCCAACCTTATAGGTCCTGAACTATAAACTGAACTCCAACCTCTGTCCTATCGCCGAAACGTGGTATTCTTGTGCCTGTTTTACAAGTGCTCTGATGAACTCTGATCACTAGTATCCCCTCCACGACAATACGCTCGACAAGTTCGACAAGCAGCAAAATCCCTAGCTACACTGTAGAAACAGCTAGATATCGTAAAGCCTTCTACTCAAATAGCTTTTTTCGTCAGACTGCTGAAGTTTGGAATTCCCTCCTTGGCCCCTGCTTCCCTGACTGTACTGACATGTAGAAATTTAAGTGTAATATGAACAGACATCTCTCTGCCCAACTCCATAAATAGTATCCCTGCAACCTGCAAATTTGGTCGCAAATAATAGACCTTCACGACTAAGTGGCTCTGTGCCTTGTTTGGAGAAAATGATAAAGAAAAAAGATATCCATTAAAAGAAAAATTAGTTATAGTTAACTAACGTACTTCTAAACTTCCGGCGTAGCGCTACCAGAATGCGGTGACAAGGCAAATAAGTTCCTTCGCTTTTTTCTCTCACGGCTATATCTCCCTTGTGCATATACTCTTTTTTTTTTTTTTTTTTTTTTTTTTTTTTTTTTTACGTTTTTCCGATCGTTCTTCTTTTCTTTTCTTTTTTTTTTTTCTTTTTTTTTTTTTTTATTAATCATTGAAAATTTTTTCGGTTTTATTTTAATTAAGATTTATTGAAATTAGTTTTTTATTTCAATTATTGAAATTTTTTAAAAAGTAATGAATTATTTAATAAAGATTAATTGCCGTATATTCATGCAGATATTCTACATGATTTATACTTGCGTAATATTTGCGTAAAAAGGTTATAGTAAACACAAACTTCTTTTTACATATATTTATGCCTGCGTATATACATTTGTTTAAAAAATGTGCCTACCAAGCTCCTCTGTCAGTTTTTGGTCTACAGATATGAAACTTAATATATAGGGTATTCGAACCAATTTAAAACTTTATATTTGGGATTTAGCCGGGAAACATCGCAGCAAAAGTGTAACAATAAAAAAAAATGGGATTTGCTAGGTGAAACGACGGCATTACGAATGTGCATGCATAACGTAACAGCTACTGGTTCATGTTTTAATTTTTATCCTTGCAGCAAACATGTTTTCATAGCTTAGGCATTCATGTCAAAGGAAAAAGTAAATCGTAATTTAAACGTTTTGGTCTCGATTCTTGGTGGTTGCACACGAGTCATTTTTTTTTTTTTTAACTTTTAAAAATCAAAATTTTACATTGGTTCCAGTCCAATATAATAATAAATACGGAATCTGCATTAATCAAAATATCATATTTAAACGTATTTTACAACCGGGCAATGCCGGGCGCTCTGCTAGTATATATATATATATATATATATATATATATATACATGGAACAAATAGAAATTAAGAGTGTAAATAAAAATTTGCAAGTAAATTTTTTGTTCGACAGAGTACTCCCAAAAACAATTTATAAAATAATCCTTATATATATATATATATATATATATATATATATATATATATATATATATATATATATATATATATATATATATATATTATTTTGGAATTAAAATCGTATCTAAAAATTAGAAGATATCAAGATGATCAAAAAGCACAACATCGAACAACTGAAAGGAGGAGAGCAATTTACGATGAAAATAATTAATTGATTGACTGATTTGTTATGTTATTGATTTTACATCTGCTATTTTATTGAAAATGCCTTTTGTTTCACGAAGAAGTTATATATATATATTTATATATATATATATATATATATTTATATATATATACTTATATAAAAAATATATATTTTTATATATATTATTTATATATATATATTTATGTATATATTTATATATATATTTATATATATATATTTATATATATATATTTTATATATATTATTTATATATATATTTATGTATATATTTATATATATATTTATATATATATATATACTAACTTTTATCATTTGATGAAAAGAATCTATCTTTGAAAATACATGGATTAATGATTATCTATCATAATTCTTTGTTTGAATTTGAACTCGATTAAGAATTATTGCAATTAATTTGACTTTTATTTTTGCTATCCATTTTAATCGCTTCTTTATCTATCTATCTATCTATCTATCTATCTATCTATCTATCTATCTATCTATCTATCTATCTATATGTGTGTGCCGAACACGTGTTTTGTCGGGTTTTTTTCTGCGTTGATGAGCTGCCCAGTTGACAAAATTATAATTAATGAACTATTATTTACTCAAATAAATGTTTTGAGAGACAAAATTTGTAAATAGATTTAAACACAATAAGCGAAATATCTCTAGAGCTCTTTCAACTATTTGACGATAGCTCAAATGATAACGTATTCGTATAAACGATAGCGTACTTTCTACTAGCTGTACCCGGCCACGCGTTGCTGTGGCTCAGTTTGTTAAAATGGAACACATTCCCCAAGAAAAATTGCATTTTGTTCGTTTATTTACTTTTATTATTTTTTGCAATTTTTTTAATCAATAAAAGTTGTTATTTTTTCCCCCCAAAAAGATTAATTTTTTATCATAAATTGTTAGGTGAAAGTTTTTTTTTCAGGAAAACTTGCACTTTTTTTAAAAAGAAATTTGGCAGTAAACGTTTCTCTTTGAAAACGGAATTTTTATTATAAAAAGAACAGATGAATGCTTTACATGAACACTGTAAATAGTTATGTGAAAGCAGAGAAAAGTTTGATTCTTTTTTTCAAGAGAATGTACAAATTATTTTTTTTTTACAGATGTTCAGAAAATAAACAAAAAAATACTTCCATCATTAATGATGCAAAAAAAAATAAATAAAATGTTGATTTAGTATTTCAACATTATGCTTATAAATTACGATAAAACTTGCTGAGTATGCGCTGTTTTACGGTTGTTGTAAAAATGGAACAAAAACTTAAATTTCGCTTCATTTTAATATTTCTTAATTTTTTAATTGTGCCACCCCAAACGAATATAATCAAAACAGTAACATTCAACAATTGTACTTTATGTATATAAAACACAAAATATTTATTAAAAAAGAAGTTAATAACGAAAGGGAAATAATTCCATTTTTAAACGAAAAAGTCAGTTTGGTATATCCTTTTGTTATTTTTTACATAAATCCAGCTTACCATGCACATTGGAAATGCCGACATTTATAGGTTGTCGGATACGTTTACAACGAATAAACACTCCAATCTAGTAGATAGTATCAGAATTTTTGTAGGAATATTTGACATCCCTATCACGAAACTGCGAATAAAATATAAAAAACTCGTAATTTCTATTTTAAAAGTGGGTTGTTTATTTTCTTATTAGTTATACTTCCAAAATAAATTATTAAAGTTGTTTTAAAAGTAATAGAAATATTTTTTTTATTTAAAAAAAAAAACAGTAATGAATTTTACGAACTCAATATTTTTCAATTTTTAAATTTTAAAAATCTATAAAATTTTTTCTATTGATTCTATTTTTACGATATTTTCAGGGTCAATGTGAAATTTTATGCTCTTTCCAATAAACCGAATATAATATTTTAGACGAACGTTTTTTTTTTAATTCACACCCCCTCATTTTCAAGTGTCTATTAAAAAGTAAATAATTAATTTACTCACAAATTGAAGAGAAAAGGTGAATAACTAATATATTCCAATTTAAAACAAAAAAGTAGTGTTGTTTAGAAACTTACCTGTAAAGTTCGAAGTTTAAAACATTTTTTTTAAACCACGCTGTTTGTTTTTTCTTTTTTTTATGAAACCTTGGTCCTTGCTCACTTAATTGAAAAAAAATTAGGGCTTCAATTACATTTTTCGAGTAGTTATAAGCTTGGAAAGACAGGGGGTCGAATAATTCACGCCTCCCATTTTGAAATTCTTATTAAAAAGTAAATAATTTACTCACCAAAGTGTTATATATCACAAATTGAAGAGAAAAGGTCAATAAATAATATATTCAAATTTAAAACAAAAAAAGTAGTGTTTTTTTTAGAAATTTACCAGTAAAGTCCGAAGTTTAAAACCTTTTTTTTTTTAAAAAACCCGTTGTTGTTTTTTTTTGTTTTTTTTAATGAAACCTTGGTCTTTGCTCCTTTAATTGAAAAAAAAAAAATAGGGCTTGAGTTACATTTTTCGAGGAGCTTGGAAAGACGGGGTGGAATTATTCACTATTTTTCACGAAATTTCTGACACACCTACCAATCTATCCATGTTAAGAACGGCTTTCGGAATAGACACCCCTAACCTTGCCAGCATACCCGAAAAGCTATAAAAGTTGACGTGTCGAATGTGAACGATGAGTTGGACGTAATGTAAACATGTACCGAATTTAAAAGGGAACGAAATTGAAATTTCCGTTCCATTTTTACAACCGTAAAGCAGAGCATTCCATGCAAATTTTACCTAACTTACTGTATTAATGCTATTTTTTTTTAAGCAAAAATAAAAAAAAACAAAATTTAGGTTTGGCTATAAATTCCTAAACTCATTTCACCCTAAATAATTTAGGTGACTGAAATAGGAATCTAATTGAATCTTTAATTTCCTTAATAGTATGCGAGAATTCATTTTTCTTCGAGTTATATCGAATTCATTAATACGGACTTTAGGGGCTTTTTTCGTAATGTTACTGCAAAAATTATTTTTTATTGTTACAAATTACAAAGCTTTATTTATATAAAAAAAGCAAAAATAAATTCTTGCGTTTTTATTTACTACTGAAAACCATAACTTTTGTAAAGGTATTTTTTGTTTAAACAAAATAAGACATTTTCACTAAGAGTTAAGTAAAAATAATTAGTTCATTATATTCCGCGATCATTATTTGATAAATACTGCAATTTTTATTAAAATTGGTTAATTTCCTGATTTTTGGTAAATTTTTAAGTAAAGGGAGGGGTCAAAATGTTTATACACTTTGAGCGTCGGCATTCATTTTGTCTGTACCTACCATTTTTCGATGAATATTTGATAGGAAAGCGACTACGTGTGGTTAATTTAAATTAAATTTCAATCACATGGTTACATTATCAATAATCATGTGATTAAACCCATTGAAAATTTACCGATATTGTAAGCACATTCTGTTTACATTAAGCCTGCAGTGTTTTTTTAGTGATGCAGTTTTGGCAACTGAGATTTAAAAAAAACCCGCGAGATCAGGAGAAAGATTTCTTAAAAGTTAAAATCGCGAGATTTTTAACTTTTATCATCTGAAATTTTCAAAAATCGCTAATCCCCCCCCCAACTCCATATTTTAATTTCCTACCATAAAAAAATTATGAATATAGTATATTCAACATATAAAATGTTCCGTGTTTTCTCACTATATGTTTCTGGAATTATATTGAAGCGGTTAGCTCCCCAGAAGGCTTACATATTTTATCAGCTAGTTTTACCTGTTTTTTCAGAGAGGGTATTTTTTTTTTGCAGGAAACAAATCATAAACTCAAACTTTTTATAATAAAAGTTAAATTGAAATATACTGCATCACAATAATGGTGCAACATATTTTGAAATTAGAAAAATAAAAAAACAAAAAACTTTGTTTTAGCATGTTAAAAGTATTTAGATTGGTAGATAATTAAATTCTACTGTATTGGTATAAGTCTTTTTTTTGCTGTTGTTTCTTGCTTTTTACAATTTTCGACTAAATACTTCTAAATTAAGCAAGGTTGGTTAGATCGTATTTTAAACTAAACTTCGGAGGTTGGAATGCCCCCCCCCCACTAAAATGTACTTGGAAAAATCGATTTTATAGCGAGATTTAAGAATGGTTAGCCGAAAAAAAGGTGAAAAACAAAACAAATAATCAATAAATAATTGTTACCAAAGGCAATAAATGCTACTTTTTTTTACTTACATGAATGAGTTTATTTTATGTTTTAAAGCATTTTCAAGCGCTTTTCTTTATTTTTTAATCTAAAATTGCGGGTGTGTTGGTGCGAAATATCTCCAGATCTAACAGGAAAACCGCTAAATTGGAAACACTGGTCACGTGACAGGAAGCGGTAATAAATAATTGTCCCTAAATAAAAAAAATGGCCTATCGGTACAAAGAAAACAACCTATTTATCATAGAAAAATTAAGTATAATTTTATAATTAAAAAAGAAATATATAAAAACACACATGGATATAGTAAACATATTATACCAAAACGTGGAAGGCATCCATCCAGTGGTTTTTTAGACTATTAATTGCGAACGAACCAAGAGTTACATTTATATATATATATATATATATATATATATATATATATATATATATATATATATATATATATATATACTAGCAGTTTAGCCCAGCTTTGCCCGGGCCCTATGTACTGTTCATAACTTTATGTGCATATGTATATTTATATATTAAGAAGTTTGACTCATGTCCAGGTAACCTACATCTGTAATTTCAAGTGTTTAGACACCAAACTTGCCGATGAGTTTGGTAGAGTCTGCAAAAGTTAACTCTTTAAACTTTTTTTGGTCCATTTTTCGCCCCAAAACTGATTAAAAAGCTTGCTGCATGGCTAAATACCCTTTATATAAACTTTTAAATATTTAGACCCGAAATTGTCTGAATAGTTTGCTAGCGACCGCAAACATAAAATCTTTTGAACTTTGACCCCTTGGTAGCAAAATTTTCGGCCAAAAACCGATTAAAAAGCTTGTCCTATGTCTGAATATACTTTATGCAAAATTTCAAATGCTTATATAAAAAATTGGCTGAGAGGGCAATTTTTTAAAACTATGACCCCAATTTTGACCCCTTAACATTTATTGTTTTTGACTCAAATCAAGTTAAAAAGGTTGATCCATGTCCAAGGAACCTATATCTAAAATTTCAAGTTTTTAGACCACAAATTGGCGGAGACATTTTGGTAGAGTTTTCAAAGGTCAAATCGTTGAACTTTGACCCCTTGAAAACCAAATTTCTGGCCGAAAATCGATTAAAAAGATTTTTCCAAATCTCAATACCTCTCCTGTCAAATCCCGAGTCTGTAGACTGAAAATTGACAGAGTAATTTGGTAGGGAAATGTACACAGACAGACAGAGAAAATTTTACTTATATATATATATATATATATATATATATATACTGCAGGCCGCTCAGCGGGGTCCAGTTGCATTTAATATATATATATATATATATATATATATATATATAATAAGAAGGAGAGTATTTCTCCGACACTCCGCGGATTAAGGACTATCCATTTACCTAGTGTTTCCTTTTCAGATTAAATATGTTTTCAACTCATTTCAAAGTGTTTTTTAACATATTTTATTAACTGTTTGCTTATATTATATATATATATATATATATATATATATATATATATATATATACTTTCAATTTGTCTTTACATAAGCAGTAATGTGTTGCTACACAGACATGAGCATGTTTCGGTTTTCTAGTATTTAGTAACTAGAGACCTCTTCAGGAAACAATGCTTATATTTAAAATCGGAATTCTTAATGAAAAACGAAAATCAACTTTCAGCAAAAGAAAGTTTTTAGTAAAAAAGGGTCAAGTGGTGAAGTTCAGCTGTGCGGAGAACAAGGTTGATTAGGTGTGGATTAATTAATTGAGGTAATGGAGTAGGTAGGATTGAGCGTTGAGGAGTTAAGTTTTGGGGCCAAAGCGGATATAGATGTTATCTTCAACAAGCGTTTGCTCGCTGCCAGTCTAAAATCTAACTAGTGTATTTTAATTCTTTTTTATCATCTTTTTTTCTCTTAGTATTCTCATGTCTTCCTGCGAAAAGGTTAAAATTTATCCGTATCTATTGAGCATTTCTTGGACTCCTAGCGATCGGTTAAGGGAAAAGGGAATAGGAGACGTAAGAAAGAAAGGAAAAGAGGCAAAGAGACAAAAGATGATAGGAGAAGAGAAAGGAGAGGGAGATGAAGGCGAAGGAAAGGAAGAAAACAAGAAAAAAGGAAGGAGGGGAAGAGAGAAGAAAGAGAGAAGAGTGAGAAAGGAGCTCATAATTTGTTTAATAGTAGTTTGTTTTCTTTCGCTTTACCAAAGCCTGTTTTTATATTTATTACCATTCCATTTGTTAGTTTTATGTTTGTTTACTTATTAGTATATTTATAAATTTGTTATTTATAGTCTTAAAACGTTTCGTAATAATAGTAATTGCAAACTCAGAATGAATATCATTACTAAACATATGATGATAAAACCCAATATATATATATATATATATATATATATATATATATATATATATATATATTTATATATATATATATATAAATATATATATATATATATATATTTAGTGGAGATGGTAATTAATAAAAACTGAAGAAAGTGCTCAATATGCGTTTTATTTTTTATTACCGTATCTTTCTGTTAAGTTACATCATTGTTTCTTGGCCTTCGGGCCAAGATCAAAGTGTAGTATCTGTTCCGGCAGATGCTGCACTTAAGATAATTTGTACCAGTCAATGGAGGGGAAACCCTCTATACTGGGACAATTATTATTTTTGGTAACCAGAGTGCCCCCTTTTTGCCTACTTTTAGGGGAGCTGGTTTTTACCTCACATTAAAAACGGCCTTGTGCCTAATTTGCTCAGTGGGGGAGCAAATAAACACCATCTGTTCCGGCAGATGCTGCAAGCTTTGACTAGCTATGACTAGCAAAGACCAGATGTGGGGGCAACCCCATATGCCTGACCTTTAACCAGCTCCCATTTCCCACCTCTATGGAGCTGGTCCCCTCTTTCCCTTCCCCCTCCCCTCACTCCTCACATTAAAAATTGGCCTTGTGCCTAATTTGCTCGGTGGGGTAGCAAATAAATACCATCTGTTCTTCAGATGCTGCACTTCTATTTCTTGTTCTCTTTCGGTGGAGGAGAAATCCTTCACGACTGAGACAATTTTTATTTTTGTACCTTTTCTCCACGTTAAAAAACGACCCTGGTGTCTAACTCTGTCCCGTGGGGAGGCATAGTAAATAGGTACATTATTGTTTCGGCCACACAGCTGTTTTTTGGCCGTCTGTAGCGTCCTCAGACATTTACAGAAATGTTCGCTATTTTGGGATGAAAGAGTGAATGAGGTCGGGGGGGGGGGTGCGAGGAGGGCGGAAGAGGAAAAGAGGAAGGGAACAAGGAGGGAAGGTGGGGGCGTTTGGTATGTCGATAATATTTTAGTTTTGGGGTTTAAGGAACTTGTGGGGGAGAGTCTGGGAGGTTCATTTCTGGTGTGGCTGAGGACATAGGGATACATGAGGGGAAGGAGAATATGTGGGGGTGGGAGGGGGGTTACTTTAAAATTCGAGTCTTACTGAGGACGCTACAGATGGCAAAAAAAAAAACGGCCGTGTAGCCGAAACAATAATGTAACTTAACAGAAAGATACGGTAATAAAAATAAAACGTATATATATATATATATATATATATATATATATATATATATATATATATATATATATATATATATATATATATATATATATGCAAGAGGCTCGGGTTTCGAATCTTGAGTTCGGATGTGTCTTACTGATGAGCCCAAATAGGGCGAAACTCGAGTCTTGGACTTCCGGTTCGTTGACTGTCATGGCTCTTGTGGGCTGCGACGTTGTTTGGCTGTGGAATTTATTATATACAATTTCTCACATTCTGAAAATCATATATATATATATATATATATATATATATATATATATATATATATATATATATAACGTATCATTAGCTTAGAAACCTGGCATGAACAACCAATTTTAGCATCAACTAATTTTCCAACTTAAGTCGTGCTCAGTCGGGACATCATACTGTGTAGTGTACTTAAATTTGCTGTCTTTCCTTTTTATCGTTGTTGACTGACACCAGTGCCCCTCTTCGTTTCATCTGTTTAGCTAGATGACTAAAATTTATTTTCCTGCAGAAAGGACATAAGGAGACGGTCGTTGAGAGTTTCTTAAAAGTTTTATTTTTAGAGAGAATTGACTCACACTGGAGAGGGAGGGAGTGGAGGAAGAGAGTGATGGAAGAGACTGATGTTCTCGTAGCTAATTAATTATTTAATTTATTTTCTGAAATCTTTGGGTGACGTGCGAATGGATCTTGGAGATAACATTTCGCATTTGACGATTATCAAAATTTCCCACTGTATTATTAGCGATGTCCTCTTTCGCACAGTTTCCACTGCTGTTAATATAATCTTTGTCTGGATTATTTAGTGAGATCCAAGACTTGGTTTATTCTTCCCCCACCCCTTTTCGATCTACTATAAATGTTTAACATTTTATGAAAAAAAAAAAAATGACTAGTAGTTTTTAAATCCCTAAGTATGTTCAAAGGGGCGTTCTGACCCTTTACCCCCCCCCCTCGCCAACTACACAACGCGAACTCTATTAAATATTAGCACAATAATTTATTTTCGTTTTTGATATGGGGGCATTTTTTGTTATCAGTCTGCCCCTCCTTTTTTCTCTCTCTTTCTGTCTGTCTGTCTGTATATCTCTCTCCCTATCTCCAGTCGATTGGGTTTCCTATTTAACGCCATCGACATAACTAACCATGCAAGATGATTCGTTTTAATTATAAACTGTTGATGACTAATTGATTTCTTCCTCCCTGTATTGGAGAGCTCCCCTGTGGGAAAACACACACACACGCAAGCGCGGTTGCCGGAAGGGGTGGGGGATGTACAACAACCAAAAATACATAAATAAATATAAAACATAAAATAAAAATAGGTTAACGGGGAATTGTTTCGTTTGAAAAGGTTGTTGGCAGCCGGCATGAAAACTAGGGTCCAGAGTGGAATACTTCGGAAAGAGCAAAGGGAATTGATTAGGCAATGCGCGTTTAGCCATTCATCGGATCCAGCCTAATCTGTCTCCGTCTGATCACATTTTTGTAGCAAATAAGCCATCTTTTTTTCCTGTTTACAGTCTGTCTGTATGTTTGTAAGCTGTATTTTCCCCCGCATTAAAAAGTGACCCTGTGTCTTACTTTGCCCTCGTGGGGAGGTAAGTAAATAAGAATAACTAGTTGTCAATGCCCAGCGTTGCCCGGGAGTCTTTTTTACTTTCATTAATTAATTTACGGGATTGGAATAAGACTATTTCCTAGCAAAAGCACTTAGTTTCAGATGTAACATAAAAATTTTCCAGCGTACCTTTACTGCATGACGTAATCATCCATGCATACATAATATGAACTCTCCCATTTTGGAACGAAATTTTGGGGAATACGGTATATATATATATATATATATATATATATATATATATATATATATATATAGCCAATTCTATATTGATTATTATATTGTGCCTAATATATAGTAGCAGTTTCAAATATATAAACAAAAAATGATATGTGTGCTATCAGTTAAGATCAAAACCAAAACATACTGCTCTCCAGCCGTATCCGTTAGTGTATGACCTAAATCCACGCGGTGTTTGACCTATATCTTTTAATTAACGCATGCGCAGAAAAAAAAACGGGTATAATTGACTTACACTAGATGAAGGTTAATGTTTTTTTTTTTTTTTTTTTTTTTTTTTTTTTTCAGTTTTGACCACTTAAGAGCTATT
>NC_136509.1:11794545-11802045 GCF_053919585.1 Euprymna scolopes | reverse complement strand
TGTTACCCAAAGCTTCGTTTATATTGCTTTCTTTATTCCGAGTATCTACGGAGTATATTGATGCTAGTGCATTGCGTATTCGTACGTGTCCCGCTAGGGTGTTCCGTGGAAGCCGATACGCAGATAGAGAGGAAGGGTTGGTCGGTGTGTAACGGAATGTGTGTACACGCGGAGAGAGAGAGAGAGAGAGAGAGAGAGAGAGAGAGAGAGAGAGAGAGAGAGAGAGAGAGAGAGAGAGAGAGGGGGGGAGCAGTAAGCACTGGATTGTAAGAAAAAGAATGACTTTTATAGGAGACAGAGAGAGGGGTATATATATATATATATATATATATATATATATATATGCACACACACATATATGTATATATAAAATTATATAAACATTGTGAGGAGTCTACGCAGATCGACTTACGTTTCTAAATTTTTCTCGTATCGTCAGGACTCCAAATGAGCGTCATTGTTGAAAAGCGAAAGACAAACCCCTCCCAAAATACCAACTAGGGGGCTAGGATAATGACCACCCTCTCAGCTATATATATATATATATATATATATATATATATATATATATATAGTCATCCACATACAGTACTGTTTCGCTGTTTCACAGCTCATCAGTGCGGCTAGACAGGCAACTACCTCAAGCCAGGATTGAAACCCGACCGTTTGTACGGCAGTCAAGGCTCCTAACTATTACGCTATTGGCGGCTGCTTGAACGAGTAGTGAGTTTAACGATGTTTTGATATCGTCTGAAATACCTCCGCTCGATTTGTTTACACAAAGAGCGTCGCTTATATGCTAATGGTAATTCGTGTGTCACTTCTCAATATGCTCAACTCAAGGTTATATACAGAAAGAGCGAGCGAGAGAGAGAGAGAGAGAGAGAGAGAGAGAGAGAGAGAGAGAGAGAGAGAGAGAGACATCAACAATTGGTTGACCTGGCTTGGCGACACCATCTATACTAGTGCTATTAAAGCATTTGGAAAAAGCACACACCTATTAACGATTGGTTTGAAGCCAAGGCTGACAAACTCCTCCCAGCCATTGAGGCTAAACTATCGGCCTTCCTAGCATATAAGCAATACCCATCTTCCAATTCCCTACAGACCCTCCGTGTAGCAAGATCAAATGTTCACAAACTTGTCAGACTATGCGCAAACGATTACTGGCCGAGGCTCAGTGAGTAAATCCAATCAGCCTCGGACACTGGAAACATCAAAGACATGTACTAATGCAGAAAGAAAGCTCTCAGTCCAACTAAAAGCAAAACTTCTCCTTTTAAATCCCTGAACGGAGAGACGATCATAGATACTGGGAGGCAAATGGAATGCTGAGTTGAACACTACGCTGATCTGTATAGCTGTCAGATCTTAGTCCCACCACTTATCATCCAGAAGACCGTCCAACTATGTATGAGTTTGATGCCGAGCCCACACTAATGGAGCTCAACAAAGCAATCAACACACGGAAGCCAGTAAAGGCTGCAAGCAGTGATGGTATAACCCCAAAATTGCTGAAGCTATGTAAAATATCCCTACACGTCTCATTGAGTGATGGAGAGAGGGGATCGATTCCCCAATACATGTAGGATTCCAATATCATCACCTTATACAAAAAATAAAGGTGATCGGAGTGATTGCAATAATTATAGGAGCATCTCACTCCTGAGATTGATGGGTAAAGTCTTTTCACGTGTGCTACTTGGCCGCCTGGCACTACTGGCAGAAAGGGTTTACCCAGAATCCCAGTGGGGCTTCAGGCACGAGAGATCAACAGTGAACATGATCGTCTCAATCCGTCCACTGCAGGAAAAATGCAGAGAGCAACAGAAGCCACTATACATCGCCTTGATCGACCTTACAAAAGCGTTTGATCTAGTGAGTCAAAGTTGACTGTTTCAACTCCCCCGTAATATAGGCTGACAACTAAACTGTTCGCTATCCTAAAATCCTTTCACACAAACACACAAGCTATAATCCAGCACGGCGGAAATCTATCTTCATCTTTTGACATTAAAAGTGGTGTCAAGTAGGGTTGCGTCCTTGCTCCAACACTATTCGGGATATTCTTCTCCGTCCTCTTGGAGAAAACTTTTGGCTCATCAACAGGTGTCCACATGCACACTGGTAGCCTCTTAACCTCAGTCGCCTTAAGGTCAAAACAAAGACCTCAAACCTCACTGTCCGTGACATGCTGTTTGCAGATGATGCCGCAATCACTGCTCACTCAGAGGAAGAACTGCAAGCTCTTCTCAATAGGTTTGCTCAAGCCTGCACAAAATTTGGACTCACCATCAGTATCAAGAAAACTAATATCCTTGTGCAGGGCCAAGGAGATGCATCCTCAATTATCAATGACACCTATCTAGAAGTAATCCAGAGCTTCCAGTACCATGGTTCGACCATTACAGCCAACACCTCACTGGACCTGGAACTAGAAAGACGTATTGGGAAAGCTGCCTCTACCCTTTTGCAACTCACAACGCATGTTTGGGGCAACTCTAAGTTTATCATTAAGACCAAGCCTGCTGCATACAAGGCCTGCATTATTAGCACCCTTCTTTATGGCAACGAATCTTGGCCTACCTATGCAAAGCACAAACAAAGACTGAATACCTTTCACCTACGATGATGCCTATGATGATCCTTGGGATTAGCTGGAAAGACAGGGTCACCAACAAGGTTATCCTCTCTCACTTCAATCTCCCAACGATGTACACACTCCTGAAACAGCGTCAGCTCTGCTGGCTGGGGCACTTCACCAGAATGAAAAATGGCAGATTGCCAAAAGACATACTCTTCAGCGAACTAACTTCAGGCAATAGAAAAATAGGCAGACCACAGTTGCGCCACAAGAACATCTGTAAGCGTGATCTCAAAACGCTGGGCATTAAGACGCAAAAGCGGGAAGAACTTGGCCAAGACCGTGATCTATGGCACTCCACCATCAGGCCTAAACTGGAGTATGGCGAGAGAGAGTTTAGAAACAACCAAGAGCTCAGACACCAACGAAGGAGGTAAGAAATACCACCCAATGGGCCTACCTTCAACTTTGACAGATGCGTCATGTCGAACATAATCTCGTTCCACTTTACTTAAAACCATACCAAAGGCCATAATCGTGGCCGGAAATTTTATTTTCATCACCCTGGGCACATCCCTGTTATTCGTGGCAATCCAGCGATGCATTTTGAGGGTGATAGCAATGGCCCTGTTGTCATAACTTGGATCGGTAGAGAACATGAGTTGTACAGCAATGCATCTCCGATCTCGCTTTTTAAATATTGTGTCACTTTCAGACATGTTAGAAAGCTCCTATCAGAAAACCGGTTTTCATCATACGGAAATGGAACCACGTCATCTTTTCTAGGGCGACAATTTTATCATTCCACTCTGTATACTCATTTGATACTTTTATGCAATTGCATCAGAGGTCGTTTATCAAAAGTTGTAGCAAATATGAGGCATGAAAATAAACAGCATGGGCCACTGAGCCGCTGCAGGTAAGCAATAGTGCACAGACCTGGAATCCTTCAGATGCAAGAATAAGGCTAGAAAGCTACTTACGCCTGAAAGTATCCTGTACCTCTATAAGGCCACCATTCGCCCATGTGTGGAGTACTGTTGTCACATTTGGGCTGGTACATCTGCTGCTTGTCTCTCACTCCTGAACAGGGTTCAAAAGAGAGTTGCCAATCTGATAGGTCCTGCACTGTCATCTAGGCTTCAGCCTCTGTCTCATCGACGAAATGTTGCACCCCTCTGTCTGTTCTACAAGTATTTTAATGGTGAATGCTCTGACGAACTACAAGCACTTGTACTCCCTCGGCGTAAATACCCCCCCCCCGACAAACCTGACAAGTAGCTAAATCCCACCTCTACATAGTAGAGATCCCTAGGTGTAAGAAAGCCTTCTACTTTAATGGTTTCTTCACCATAACTGCTAGACTTTGGCACTCTTATCCGGGATTCTGCTTTCCCAACTGTACTGTCATGCAGAAGTTCAAGTGTAATGTGAACAGACATCTTGCTGCTCATCTCCCTTCATAATATCCCTGCAACTTATGTCCCCGATATGAGTCCCCTACTTCAAAGTGGTTCTGTGCCTTGTTTGGGGTGAAAAGTGAGAAATAAAAAATGAAAATAAAGGCGATTATGTAAATTTAGATGTTGCTGAGAGTTCGAGGTGGTAGAATAAAAGGCGGGACAGGAGTCTTTTAGTTTTGGGACGGTGCTTCGTTCGCGACCAATTTTATTGTCAATTAGAGAGAAAAACTGTAAGAGAAGGGTTGCTGACGCTTATGTGAAGAGCAAACGTCTCCATCGTGAGAAAACACACACACACACACACACACACACACACACACACACACACACACACACACACACACACACACACACACACACACACACACACAAAATAATCCGGGCAGAGTGTGTATTTTTTTTTTCACTTGAAATAATTTTCGTGACTGAAGTAGGAATTACCTTAATACATCTTTCAATCACGTAAATAAATAATCTTTCAGAAGCTTGGGAAAGAAAGTAAATCTCTGTGATGGATGGATATTAAAATCCACAAATTCATGGATTAGGGCGTTCGGATCCAGGGCGATTTCTACGTTTAAACAATTTAATTGAATTGAATAAAAATATATAACTGTTCGCAATCTACATGTAGCATTTATGCGTGTACGTTTTTACTATTACTAGTAGATAATAGTCAGAAAATTATTTTGGAAGCTTTTAAATGTGAAAATATATTTTTAATGAAAAATATATACATATGTGTGTGTGTGTGTGTGTGTGTGTGTGTGTGTGTGTGTGTGTGTGTGTGTGTGCATACCAACGATTCTAAACGCCATTTTGAATTTACCATTTTTATAAAAGGCAGAGTTTGAACGGTGAATGTAGGCAAGTTTCTATATCTAGGACATTGCTAAGGATGTTGCAAAGAAGGTTGGTTCCTTTACCATGTTAGAAAATTACCCTAGAGATTATTCTATATCTTCTTTACAAAACCACAGTTCCCCCATGTATAGAGCATTGTTTCCACATCTTGGTTGATTCACCTAGGCAAGACCCAAAAAGAATCTCAAATCTATTAGGTTCCGCACCATCAATTAAGCTTCAACTTCTGTCCCATCGTCTAAATGTTGCATCCCTGTGTCTGTTTTACAAGTACTTTAATGAGATGTGCTCTGATGAACTCATAGCCCTTGTGCCCCTCCCTCGACGTACACATTTCCGACTAACCTGACAAGCAGGTAAAAGTCACGCTTTTACTGTTAAGGCCGGAAAGCCTTCTGCTAGAATTTGGAATTCGCTCCATGTTTCCTACTTCCCTTACTGTACTAACATGTGGAAGTTTAAATGTAATGTGAACAGACATTTCGCTGCCCAACTCTCCGCAGTCTTCTATTAGACACGATCCCAAAATAGTAAGCCCTTACATTCTAAGTGCCAATATGCCTTGTATGGGATGAAAAAAAATTAAAAAATAAAAACAAAGAAGGAAGATTTAATCGTATTTTATAAGCTTGTTATTCATTTTTTTTCGTTTATTTTTTCTAATTTATTTTTTCTGTTTATTTTTTCTGTTTATGCTCGCAATTTCGTCGCCATGTTGTTTTAACAGCTAAACATGCAAATTTAATGACACCAACCGCGGGAATAATATGAACTCCCAAATGACCCCGACCCCTTCTCCATCGAAGTGGAGGGGGCATATGACAATGTGTTACAAAAAATGCATTCTTTTCGGTTTGTCATGCAGCGACAATAAATCTGACCTTGGGAAATTCTGTAGGGTTAATTGATTAACTGATTTTTATAATTAAAAAAAAAAAAGGAAACAATAAAATTCACTCGTTTCACTTATTAAAACTGCGTCGCTTTGTGTGTGTGTGTGTGTGTGTGTGTGTGTGTGTGTGTGTGTGTGTGTGTGTGTAAATGTTAATAACGAATGGAATTATTTTCAAAGTGAGATTTTTATGTAATACGCATATTAAAAGAAAAAAAAAATGAAATAATCGTAATAATTGATTGAATGGATTAATATGTCATACTTGAGGCCTCATGAATCAAGCGTATTATTATTATCATTATTATTATTATTATTATTATTATTATTATTATTATTATTATTATTATTATTATTATTACTACTTCTTTTTGTAATGATAATGATGCCACTGAGCATTCTCTTGAAGAGAGAGAAGCTGGGGTATAACTTTGGATCTGATGACAGACGCCTCAAGCATCTACTGTTTATGGATGATTTGAAAATATTCGGTAGAAATGAAAAGGAAATGGAGAGACTGGTAGAGCTCGTAGGGACATACTCGGAAGACATCGGGATGGGGTTTGAGATTAGTAGTAAATGTGCGGTGCTGGTGATGAAAAGGGGAGTAAAGGTTCATTCGAATGGAATAGTGCTGCCAAATGGAGAAATTATGAAAGAAATAAAAGATACAGGGTATAAGTATTTGGGAGAGTTGGAGCGTTGTAGGCATCATGAACAGAGAGATGAAAGAGAAAGTCAGGAAGGAGTATCTTAGAAGAGTGAAACTAATTGCGAAGTCGAAATTGTATGGAGGAGAACTAATGAAAGCGGTGAATCTATGGACAGTCATTGCTTTGAGATACAGTGCGGAAATTTTACAATGGTCTGACAAGGAGTTGCATGCCATGGATATCAAAACAAGGAAAGTTTTAGCAATGTTTGGTATATTCCACATTCGAAGTAGCGTAGCGAGGCTGTATCAGAAGAGGAAAGACGGTCGGAGAGGATTGAAAAGTGTAAAAGATTGTGTGCGAACTGAGGAGATGTCGTTGAAGGAGCATGTGGTTAAAAGTGAGGAATGGATGCTTAAAGTTGTGGGCAATGAAGTGGAGGTACTCGTATGTGAGACTAAGGCTAATTATGTGAAGCGTATGGATAGTGGAAGAGCAGAGAAACTGGCTAGGAAGAAAATGCATGGAAGGTTCTTCCAGGATATAGCAGAAGTGGCTGATGAAAGATCATGGCAATGGCTTAGGGCTGGGTATCTGGCTAAGAGTACTGAAGCTTTTGTTTGTGCAGCACAAGAGCAGGCATTAGGAACACGATTGTTCAAAAAAGTGGTTCTAGGAGAGGAAGTTGCTGCAGAATGCCGGATTTGTGGTAAGACCTCAGAGTCAATTGCGCACCTTGAAGCAGGGTGTAGTGGACTGGCCCACATAGAGTACCGCAAAAGACACGATCGCATGGGACTCCAGATATATTGGGAGGTCTGTAAGAAGGTTAGGGTAAAGTGTGCTGGAAAATGGTTTGAGGAAGTGTCTGATGAAGTGAGAACAAGTGAGGATGGCAAGGTAGAGGTATGGTAGGACAAAAGTGTCATAATGACCAAGCAATTGATTTGGTCGACATTGACAAAGTCTAAAAAAACTGGTAGATTGTAGACTTCTCAGTACCCTGGGACAAGAACGTGAGAGAGAAGGAGAACGAGAAGTAGA
>NC_136509.1:11787045-11792045 GCF_053919585.1 Euprymna scolopes | reverse complement strand
ATACATATATATATATGTATATGTATATATGTGTGTATGTATGTGTGTATATATATGTACTTGTATGTTTATGGATGAACTTATGTATGTATACATGTGGGAAAGTACGTGTATGCATGTTATGTATATGTGTACTAAATTTATTTACTATGATTACTAAATAATAATAATAATAATAATAATAATAATAATAATAATAATAATAATAATAATAATAATAATAATTATTACTATTATTATTATTATTATTATTATTATTATTATTATTATTATTATTATTACCCATGATCATTGACTATACTATTATTCGAATTATTTTGAATGTATTATTATTATTATTATTATTATTATTTTTATTATTATTATTATTATTATCATTATTATTATTATTATTATTATTATTATTATTATTATTATTATTATTATTATTATTATTCTGTCTAGACAATTTCCGGTCACAGTAATACGAGCTTTCACGGTTTTTCCCCCCCGGCTTGAAATCACTTTTTCTTTTTAAGCCGATGATGAAGGTTCTCATTTCGGATTTCACCCTTCTTACTATTAGGTCCCATTTGACTAGGGACAGACTTCTCTTTGGATTACTGCACTGCCCGAAAAAAAAAAAAACAATTTTCATTATTTCAGCTGTTTTGTAAACTTTCCAACTGAATTTTCTAAAACTTTCCAATCGGATTATATGCATCGTCACGCTGGATTATCTTGGAATACATTCTATCTAAAGAACTATTTTGCATTTTGGATCAACTCTAGATGAGTTTCATTCAAGTTGAAATATTATGCGCGGTTTGTTTTTATATTAGTTTTTTACATATCCAATAATTGTTCATTTTTTATTTGGCAATTTATAACTACAATTTAATTGCAGTTTCACTTAATGCCTTTACTAGCAAATTCTAGCATTGCTACAAATATAATTTGCTGATTTCTATATGTCCTCTGATGAGAAGAATGATAAGAATAGCATTCTTTGAAACTCCGCGGAATAAGGACTTCGTAAATTGGTTTTTGGAGTATTCAGCCGAACAATGAATTTTGATTATTTCAGCCTCTGTCCCATCTACGAAATGTTGCATCCCTCTGCCTGTTCTACAAGTATTTTAATGGAGAATGCTCTGACGAACTGTAAGCACTTGTGCCCCTACGACGTAAACACCCTCGACAAACTCGATAGGCAGCTAAATCTCACCCCCACACAGTAGAGATCCCTAGATGTAAAAGATATTTCTACTCCAGTAGTTTCTTCCCTAGAACCGCTAGACTTTGGAATTCCATTCCATATCCCTGCTTCCCCAACTCTATTGACGTGCAGAAGTTCAAGTATAACGTGACCAGACATCTTGCTGCCCAAATCCCCACATAGTACCTCAGTAGATGTTGCCTCTGATAGTAGCCCCCTACACCAAAGTGGCAATGTGCCTTGTTTGTGGTGAAAATTTAATAAAAAAAAAATTAAACTTAAAATATTGCACTTGACAATTCGCTTGGCGTTTGCAATAACCATTAACAAGATTCAGGGACAATTTTTACATTTGTGTGACTTACACCATGATTGCTTCTCACATGGACAAGTATATGTTGCGTGTTCTACAGTCGAAAAATCAAAATATTGTGTATCCACAAATATAATTAACATAAATATAAGACATATATTTTGTCTTTTTTGTTTTTTGTGTTACATTTTAATAAACAGAGCTACGGCAACGCGTGGCCGGGTGCAGCTATATATATATATATATATATATATATATATATATATATATATATATATATAATAAAAATTACAATTAAATTTACCAAAAATATCCTAAATTATATTTTAAATATTAAAGAATTAATATTTATAAAGTAATCTCAAGTAGATGTAAAAGCTCGATAAAACCACATAGGGGATAGAGCTTATATATATATATATATATATATATATATATATATATATATATATATATATATATGAAATAAAATGGAGGTGGAAGGACCTGGATACTCAACGTTTCGCCCGATTTATGCGGGCTTCTTCAAGAGGGATGGTCATTGACGAAGCCCGCATAAATCGGGCGAAACGTTGAGTATCCAGGTCCTTCCACCTCCATTTTATTTCATATCGTCGGATTTAATCCAGCTCAACAATCATATATATATATATATATATATATATATATACTCTCTCTCTCTTTCTCTCTCTCTCTCTCTCTCTATATATATATATATATATATATATATATATATATATAGAGAGAGAGAGAGAGAGAGAGAATTGGAGTGAGGAAGGCCACTTGCATATTTATCTTTTTTTAGCCACCTGTGTGCACACTGTCCTCGCCCCCGTCATTACTGTCTGGGACGACATTTCACATCTGTCCTGCTCGGATGTCGTAGGCCATACAGGAATATACTCTCTTTTGAATGGATGGAAGTCACGTGATTTTCGACTTCCGCTTTTAAGCTCAATCCTTTCTTTTTGGGACATCTTCCACCCCCATTCCTTCCTCTTCACTATCTAACAACGTTTATCTTACAGCATGAAATTAATATTTCTTGTCATTACTTAGGTATGCTGAGCCTAGTTTGGAAAGTCTAACGACAGCATAACTTTATACGTTAGGTCAGCTTTCATCATAGGTCACCAGAGAACAAAACTGCGGCATCTGAATTGGTCAGCTCGACTATCTTCCTGCTGTCATAACATCTTTCTTTCAGGTCTTCTTTGAGTACCCTTTGGACAAACTTTGCGCGAATCTTCCACATCTTCAGTTCCTCGCGAATAATTGTATGTACAGTTCCCACACTGACACCAAACGGTGCACTTATTATCTCTATAGACACACTGTAGTCCCTTATCTACGAAATTCATTATTTGGCCAATCAACTCTGGTGTTCTGACTTCCTTACTTCTCCCACATCCCTTACAGTCTCTCTGCTTTCCTCGAATCTCTTATGTCACTCAAAAACTGATGCTCGATGCAAGCAAGATGCCCCAAAAGGAATCTGAATCATCCCATGCGTTTCCTTGGCATTTTTTTTTCAAGTTTAAATCAAAATTTTATTGCATATCGTTTTTCTAAAGTGTCCTCACGTCAACCAGCTGTGACAATCCGGTTTTACTAGGGTGCATTCAAATTCTTGCCTTAGTTGATCATTGGAACCTGAAGTCATAAAAATTGGTCAGTCATATCGTAAGATACGTATAGCAATAACATACTAAACTTTCAAGAGTCTACGACAATATTAAATGGCTGTACAAAAAAAAAAAAAAGTCTGGAAACGTATTAAGGGCACCTCGTAGATAATTTTTTCGTTTTGTCGCGCAGTTAAATTTGATTACGACGTTGACGAGCAATGTAGTTCGTTCTCTTTATGGAAAAAAAAAAGAGAAAGAAAAAATGTCTAATGGAAATTGATTTTATTATTTTCTAATTGTATCTGATGGATAACAAAATTGAAACATTTCCAACACAAAAAGGTTAAAAAGCGGACGACTGAATTCACCTTTGGCGAAGCGTCGTCTCGTTGTTGTTGTTGTTGTTGTTGTTCGACTAGCCACACAAAATGATCACAGCTTTGAGATTCCCAGCAGGATTTAGTCAGACTGTGTTTTCGTACGTTTCTCCCACCCAGGCACTTCTCCTTCTCTCTCCCCTCTCTCTGCGAATGCCTATGCATCTGCTAATCCGTTCACAACATTTTGTGGTTTTATTCTTATCAGAAACAGAATACGTAATATGATCAAGCTGATCACATTAATTGAAGCAGTTTCCTTCTCCTATGTTGAAATTTATAGAGTTCACTATCGTTATTTTCATGGTATGTGTTCGATTGAGCAATCTATGTCCCCATAGACATTCACAACAAACACTCGTCGAACTCCAACCACTGTTAACAATTTCTCCTACTCACTATCTGTACCTAAAACTAAACGCAAATTCCATGAACAAAGTGTCTTTCCTAGAAATGCCCGCATGAAGAACTATACTACGGTGTTGCTTTCCAACTGACGACAACATGGTCATTTTTAAGTCCAATGTAAATAAGTTTTTGTTGAGCCTTCTTCTTAAATAATCAAATTCTACCCAATTTTAACCACAACCAACCATTAGCCTTTATCCTTGAGTGGTCTTTATATGATATAGAAGGGGTGAATCCCATTTAAATAAATAAAAGAATAGATGAATAAACACTAGATCATTTATTAAGAACAGATCTATGTATCAAAAGCGATAACCGTAATTTTCTCTATAAATCTAAAACGCATAACAGAGATCTCTTTCTACTTGTCAATATTTCTTTCTACCCCCCTCCCTCTCTCAATTTTCTATTTCTTTTTTATTCTCTCTCTCTCTCTGTATATATGTTGTTCCTTTTCACTTTCCCTCTCTTTGTTTCTCTGATACTCCTCTGTATATTTTGTACATCTATTCTTTTCTCCTCTATAGTGAAGAAGATGCAATTGAAACCATGCAATTTAAATTTGTAAACAAATTTGTTCGGGCCCAATGTACTGTTCATAATGTTATGTGCATATATATATATATATATATATATATATATATATATATATATATATATATATATATAATTATTTTTTACTATAATAATTAAATACCTACAGACACTAGTGTTTCATCCTTTCGGGAATCTTCAGTGCAGGGTGTCACGATTACTACCAGTCGAACGATTCGAACCCCGTATCACGAGACATCTCTGGCTCGATTAGCGGAGACCTAATCCATTCGGCTACCATTAACCGCTTGAAATAACGTTGAATTTTAAACATCTTAATTTTAAGTGTTCATTTACGCCAGACAGACAGTGATCTAATCGTTATACGATGATCTACGCATAAGAGCTAAATTGACCGATTTTAATTCAACTGAAAGTGCTCAACGATAAGAAACGAATTTCTTAAAGGGGCTGTCATAATTATTTTTTACTATAATAATTAATAATAATAATGGAATATATATATATATATATATATATAT
>NC_136509.1:11779545-11782045 GCF_053919585.1 Euprymna scolopes | reverse complement strand
AAATACCACTCTGTCATAGTAGAAGTCCTTAAACGCATGAACATTTCTATTATGATATCTTCTTTGCTCTGACTGCCTATCTTTGGAATTCCCTTCCAGTGTATTGTTTCTCCGACCGTACCAACATGCGACTAAACATCTTTCTGCCAAACTCCCCAACGACATTTCTCCTATGAATGTGGCTTCTACCACTTACTCTTTCAGGTACAATATGTCTTCCTTGATTTGAACAAATGTTCTTTTTTTGGCCCCCCCGACAAAAGAGAGTGGACCTGTAAATTCAATCTTGTCCGTTCGTCCGTTCGTCTGTCCTCACTTTTATCAATAACTACGCCTTGGAATTTTTTAAAAATTTTGCACAAACGTTTAGCATGATATGAGTAAGAAAGCAACAGAACGGATTTTCCGGGAAACCTCCGGTTGACCCGCTAGGGGTGCCTTTCGGGTTAAAATGGCTAAAATTTACACTTTTGTGATTATTAAAAAAAAAATTGACGCCTTGGATTTTTATAAAACTTTCTAAAAAGTTGTAACTGATTTCTACATAATTTTGTTTTCTATATTTCGGGATAATTCTTGGGTATGCCCTAGGGGCTCTTTTAGGGCTAATAAAACCACTCCATTTTGGAGACTATTTTACCATATTTGTCCAAAATTTTCTGTGTATGTCTATTTAGCAGTTTTGCATGGTGCTGAACTCAAATTAAGGCCTTGAGGACTTTTGAAGCTAAATGGGGTGGGGCAAATGATGGACTTAGTCATTTCTTTTTTTGCATAGTGCAGAACTCAAATTTATATATGTTAAAGCCTAAAACAGCACCGTTTGTTAATTTTCACCAAGATTTGACGTCCCCTGGGGACTTTGGAGGCTAAATGGAGGGGGGGGGGCAAATGCTGAACTTAGTCTTTTTTATGCCTCGTTCACTGTGCATTCACGGGGGACCATGCATGCTTCACTTGTTTTTGTTTTTTTTTAATTTACTTTTTCATTCTGTTTTCTTTATATCCATTTTATATTTCTCTTTGTCTGTCTGTCCGTTCCACTTTTTTGTTATCGGAAACTACTGGGCTAATCTCGCTGAAATTTCGCATGGACCTATTTTATGATAAGGTGCAAAGAACTAAATATTTTGGCATCAGCTCGATACATAATTAGAGATTAATAGAGATAAGTATTTAATTTTTTTTATTTTTTTTATTCAATTTTCACCCCAAACAAGGCACAGTGCCACTTTGAAGCAGGGGGCTACTATTAGGGAATTAATTAGCGGGGTCATTATGAAGGGAGAAGAGTAGAAAGATGTTTGTTAACATTACACTTGAACTTCTGCATATCATTGCAGTTGGGAAAGCAGAATCCCGGAAGGGAGTTCCAAAGACCCGCAGTTCTGGGGAAGAAACTATTGGAGTAAAAGGCTTTCTTGCACCTAGGGATCTCCACTGTAAAGGGATGAGACTTAGTAGCTTGTCGGGTTTGTCGGGGGTAGTTACGTCGGGGAGGTACAAGTGTTTGCAGTTCGTCAGAGCATTCACCATTAAAGTATTTGTAGAACAGGCAGAGGGATGCAACATCTCGTCGATGGGACAGAGGTTGAAGCCTAGATGACAGTTCAGGACCTATCAGGACAATTTAACCATATTCAACTATCAGTTTGACATAAAGCACTAATTCTTAGTAAACGGTTTATAACTGTTCCCATTTTAAACATGTTAAAGATTGTAGTATTTTATAATACTGTTAGATATTTTATCCCACATGATTTTCGCCATAAGGCAGTGACAAAATAAGACAAAAACAACAAGGGTCTAGCTTAAAATTCAATGCAAATTTTATTGATCTTCGGCTGCAAAAAGGAATGCCCGTTTTGCCTCTGTAGACGGAGCTGTTAACAACCTCGAAAGGTGATACAGGAACTGGAAGCAGGTTCATCTGTCTTCGAAGATATGAGTTTGCAACCGTTTGAAAGGAGACGGTATCATGCCTTCTGATGTAAAAAAGATTCAGTTCTCGCTCTGAGAGGATATTACAGAAGTTCAAAATTAATGTTCATGCAGGAAAAATCCTTGATAACAAATCGGCAATTCAGACCTAAAAGTCTCTAGCGGACTTAAATAATAATTAATGAGCCTAATTATTTAGGCTTAAAATAAAAATCTCAAGGTTCCAGGCTTCATTATACCTCATATGCCGTGGGTGAGTTTCTTGATCCTTCTTGTATGGTTGGCTTGATAAAACTTAAAAAGAGACACGTAATGCAAAAAAAAAAAAAAAAAAAAAAAAAAAAAAAAAAAAAAAAACTGCGAAAGCGAATCGCTCCGCAGTAAATACAATCGGCCAATTTGATTGGTCCAAAACAAATACAATGGGAGGTATTATGTAATTGTTAAATTTCATACAATACTTAATTTTTGGGTGGAATTAAACGATCTACTCCGCATTGATTCAGGTGTATGTAAAGTGACGATAAGATAATTGAAATAAATGTTGGTAAATATAGTT
>NC_136509.1:11732045-11777045 GCF_053919585.1 Euprymna scolopes | reverse complement strand
ACTTTACATTTAAAAATTCAATAACTTTTTTTCTATTAATATATTTTAATTTCTCTTTTCAGAATTATAAAATAGAATCTTTGGAAATTTTTTGTATAGATAAGTTTACAGCAGAACAACGAGTGAGGATAATTGCATTTCACTTTGAAAATGGACGGTCAATTGTGGCAATGCAAAGATTTAATATGCGCCATTTCAATGTTCAATATCCTCTTAAAATATATGCTATTGAATTTGTTCAACCTCAATTAGTAAACATGCCAGGGTATTGGTGCCAAACAAAATGGAGCAACTGCACATACAGCTAGAGCAACAATGCATTTGTTAACTGATGTTTCAGGATCGAAAAATCTCTTGAAATTTCGATTTTGAATGGCCTCCACGTTCATCTAATTTGACAGAACTAGACTTTTGGCTTTGGGCATATCTTAAAGACAAAGTGCATGCAAATAAGCCTCGAAGCATCCCAGAACTTAAGGCAAACATACGCAGGAAATTCTTTCCCCACAACTTCCGATATTAAGAACTGTCATAAAGAATAGCTTAGAAAGAGCTCGACTTTGCAAAGCCGAGAATGGAGGCTACTTAAGAGACATTATCTTTCGTAATTAAGTCAGAACAAATTTCCACACTATAAACTGTGTAATAAAGAAGACTTAATTAAATACACTCATTTAAGAAAAAGTTATTTGATTTTCAAACTGTAAAGTGACTTATGGATCACCCTATATATATTATATTTACTATAATAATTAGTAAATACCTGCAGACACTAGTGTTTCATCCTTTCGGGAATTATCAGTGCAGGTTGTCACGATTAACACCAGTCGATAGATTCGAACCTGGCAACAGAAGCCATGTCTGGCTTCATTAGCAAGGACCAAATCCATTTTTATTTTTACAATTTTTTTACTCAAAGCTTCTTTAGACTATATATATATATATATATATATATATATATATATATATATATATATATATATATATATATTCTAAAAAAGTTTTGAGTAAAAAAAAATGTAAAAATAAAAATAACGACTGCAATTTAAATTCCCTGAAAAAAAAACCTAATTCAACCTATCGCTGACTTAGCACCTACATAATCCGACTTCTAAAAAGTTTACAATTAATACAGATAAATCAACTAAAAAACCTTAACTAAAATTGTTAAATAGAAATAGATTTATCACTTGCATAAGCCGACTTCTCAAAAGCCTGCAATTATAAAAGAGATTCAACTTTATAAGGATGAAAAAAAAACCTTAACTAAAATTGTTTAATAGAAAACAGGGATCCTCAGCTGCCTACCATGTAGCTGTTTCGGAAATTAAAAAAACAGGATTCCTGTAAAATACATAGCTCTCCAGTGGAAAATACCACTTCCCCAATAACAAAATGTTGAACAATACGGTTACTATGTATACTAATATATAAAAAAATAATAAATAAAATAAAAAATATAATTCTTAAGGTTGCAATGTTTTAAGTTATAAATTTATTACATTTTTTACTAGAATATGTTGTTCTTTTTTTCCAGTTTTAACAACTAGTCCTTTACTTTTCCATGTTTTAGCTTAACCATATTACTTTTAATGCTCACATCTGTCTATTGTAATAATAAAAATGGATAAAAAAAAGAAGGTCTGGTAGAGAATTAAAAAAAAAATTATCTTCGTATTTCTATTTATTTTCGTATATCTATTTATTTTAGTATATCTATTTATCTTCGTATATCTATTTATTTTCGTATATCTATTTATCTTCGTATATCTATTTATCTTCGTATATCTATTTATTTTCGTATATCTATTTATTTTCGTATATCTATTTATTTTCGTATATCTATTTATCTTCGTATATCTATTTATCTTCGTATATCTATTTATTTTCCTATATCTATTTATTTTCGTATATCTATTTATCTTCGTATATCTATTTATTTTAGTATATCTATTTATCTTCGTATATCTATTTATTTTCGTATATCTATTTATTTTCGTATATCTATTTATCTTCGTATATCTATTTATTTTCGTATATCTATTTATTTTAGTATATCTATTTATTTTCGTATATCTATTTATCTTCGTATATCTATTTATTTTCGTATATTTATTTATTTTCGTATATCTATTTATTTTCGTATATCTATTTATTTTCGAAAAATAATCACAAATACAAATCAGTAAATATGGAGCTATTGTTTGAGATAACCAGGATGATAGAAGTTGTAATATGCTTGTAGTTGTCCATTGTGTCTATTTGCGAATCGCCGAGATGAGTGAGTCGTGTTGACTGGATGCTTACGAGTTGCTGCGTCGAAAGTATGTTTGCGAGTCTACGCGATGAACGCGTCTGGAGGATTCAATAGAGTCTGGATAGAAATCCACCCAATAAATGTCACTGTAAACTTTACTGGGTGGGTTACTAATACCATTTTTTTAAAATTTCTTATTTTAAAGTGATTATCAAGTCTTCAAAGACATCGCGGCGATCTTTTCTTCTTCGCTGGCAGCCTTCAATATTAAATAAGTTTTTCGAACGGAATAAACGTTTTATATATATACAGACGTTATATATATATATATATATATATATATATATATATATATATATATATACAAACGTTTTGTATATATAAAAAACACTAAAAACTTATTCAGTTAGGTAGAAAAGTAACTTATCTTGCCTTTGATAACATTTATTTGGGGGAGTGTATTACTATACACATAGATTAAAAAAAGTTTTCAAAAAACAAATATATAACAAATAAATGCTATCAAGGGCAAGATAAGTTACTTTTCTACCTAACTGGATACTTTTAATAGAGTTTTTATTTAATATAACATTTTTATTCAGCTTGGAAAACATACAGTGTTTACCGATGTATTGAAAAATTTAAAATGGCGCCCGATTCTCTCTTGAACACGGTAAATTTTGGAAAATGAGTTAAAAATAAAAAAAACTATACAAAATACTGTTAGAAACTCGCTCAATAGGTTACCGTGACATGGGCAGATATATATTCGGTGGGTTTCTAACAGTATTTTGTATAGTTCTTATTTTTGACTCATTTTCTGAAACTTACCATGTTCAAAAGAGAGTCGGTCGCCATTTTAAATTTTCCAATACATCGGTAAACACTATGTTTTTCGAGCTGTTACATTTAATAAAAACACTAAAAATGTATCCAGTTAAGTAGAAAAATAACTTATCCTGTCTTTGCTAACATTTATTTGTTGTATATTTGTTTTCTTGTTTTTTGACAACTTTTTCGAATCTATGTGTATAGAAATACAAACCCATTTTTAAATATATTTGTTTTTTGATAAATTTTTCGAAACTGTGTATAGCAAAACAAGCCCAAAATTTTATAATTTTTTTATTCTCCGTAAAACCAGTGAATTAAAAAAAAAAAAATCCCCCAAGAGCTAAAAACGAGCAAATTTTTTACTTATAGGTGTCGAAAATTAGTGTCATACCTACTTAACAGACGTGCAGATAGATAGATAGATAGATAGATAGATAGATAGATAGATAGATAGATAGACAGATAGGTTAAAAAGAATTGTAAAATGAAAGAAAGAAAAAGTTAATTTCATCAAGGGAAGAAAGGTCGAATAAAAAGTGATAAAATGGCAAAAGTTTATCAAGTAAATAGAAAGGCTATAAAACCGAAAGGGAAGTTTGACGGACGAGAGGGGAGGAAAAAAAAAAAAAAAACAACGAAGTGATCGGAAAATGTTGAGATTGGATTAAATGAAATGAAGAAATCGAATCTAAAAGCCTCGAGTAGAATGAATGGATAAATCGGAACCCGGATTAATTTCGAGGAGGGCTTGAGCTGTCAAATTTCAACCGACAATTAAACATGGCCGGAGACTGACAAGACAACGTTAAGATTTACGACCGACGCGACGTCGGCCACGCATGCGCACACCCAACCGTTCGCCTGCTTCCCGCGGTTGACGCCATTTTCTCTGTAAGAGACCGATGTGTTTGAAATCATCGGCCAGATTAATGAAACCGTTTCCGGGTTATCGGACAAGGAGAAAAAGAAGAAGCAAAAGAAGGTTCCCTCCCTTAAAAAAAAAAAAAAAAATACATAAATAAAATAGTTAAGGATTGTGTCCTGTTTTTCGCGGCATCAAGCCAATTTAAAGTACAATGGTCGCGAGTTGGGTTATTAAGTGGCGAAATAGGCTGGCAAGTAGGTGGGAGCACGGAAAAGATCAATTTTGAACATCAGGATAACACTTTACGACGATGTATTCTTGTCCTTTTGGCTGGGCACAACCTTTTCTGTACCCGATCAGGGGAGGAGAAATCCTTCTAGACTGAGGCAATATTTATTTTTGTTCTAATATAGAGTGTCCCTTTTGGGGGGCTGTATTTTCCCCATATTAAAATCCGATCTCGTGTCTAGCTCTGTCCTCGTGGGGAGACAAGTAAATAAGAACATTTTACGACGATATAAAGCCTTAGATTTCATTAGGATATCTTTTTGAGCATTGGCATACGCTAAATAAGCTATAATTTCTTTTTACTTGAGGATCACTGTTTATCAAGATAGATAGATAGATAGATAGATAGATAGATAGATAGATAGATAGATAGATTACTTGGGTGTCACTGTTTATCAAGGCCCGGGGGTCACTCGAAGGTAAGGGTTAATGAATGTTAAACGGTTAGACAAAACAGTGATGATTAGTAATGGTGGAATTTGGATAGGGTCTAATAACATAAGAAGATGACTCAACAAAAACTTATTTATATTAGACATGAAAACGATCACGTAATAGTAAGCTGGAAAGTAGCCTCACGGTATTGTGTTCTACAGACGAACAGTTCTAGCAAAAAAAAATCTTTGGCTCAGAGGCTAAGGAGTGAGAGTGGAGAGTTGTATTTTTTGGTTTCGATTCTAGCTGATGGTATCCAAGTCATACATATATTTTTTAGCTTTGATCGCACTATTATATATTAGGGTCAATATAATGATCAATAGAAAATCGTCTCTATAATAATAAATACGTAATATGCATGAATTAAATTATCATATTTAAGCGTATCGTACAACCAGGTCACGCCGTGGGGCCTGCTAATATATATATATATATATATATATATATATATATATATATATATATATATATATATATATACGAGGTAAAAATATTCAAGAGTGATAACCCATGAATTTAACGAGGTTATTTAAGAGCAAGATATTAATACAAACAAATTTACATGATCGCGAATTAAAAAAAAACAAAACTACTTGGCAAATATACCCGATGAATATATTAGTATCCTGGAAAGGCTACAAAGGGAGACAACCGAAACAGCAAACCTGAACCTGGTCTGCAGGACACTTCATATACAAATGTGGGCAAATTTGGGTATATTTTGTTGGTTTTAAAATGTCATAAAATTTTAACCACAAGCCTGCAAATATTCATGTAGTTTTGTCCCAGTATATATATACATATATAGATATACCACCTTTTTTTGACACTTTATAAGTTCTAAATCTCAGTGACTATTGATGTAGTGGACTATGTGACATGTGCCCTTAATGTCGCACATTAAGGGGGTAATCCATCATCCAGAGCCTATTTTTGACACTTTTTTACAGCCATAAAATGTTTCAATCCTAATCATTTGTTTTCCTAGATTTGCATATGAATTACAAAATATCTGATATTTCCCCAAAAACCTCTGGCCTTGATAGAAAGGGGCTAAAATTTGCTACTATGGTTTCAAATGATTTGCCTTCTTTTGGAAATATGGCACGATAATGAATATCTCCAGTGTCAAATAATCCTTATACACTGTGAAATTTACTTTATGTATGGAAACCAAAAAGAGGGAAGATATATCATGAGAAATATTTGGAATCAAGTCTCCCATTGCTGTTATTTCATATCATTTAAAACTATAGCAGCAAGTTTTAGTTTCCTCTCCATCAAGTCCAGATGTTTGCAGGAATATGTATGTATGTATGTATGTATGTATGTATGTATGTATGTATGTATGCATGTATGTATGTATGTATGTATGCATGTATGCATGTATGTATGTATGTATGTATGTATGTCATGGTCGGGTCACCAGCGACTAAACTGATTCCCCCCACCAGACTTGTTTGGTGAGGAGCGCGGCTAGTCTCCCTGAAGGATTAAAAACAAGACCTTCCAAAGGGCGAATGAACCCTTTTTCGGGGGCAACGGCTAACTAGCACCGTGTGTGTTTGTGTGTGTGTGTGTGTGTGTGTGTGTGTGTGTGTGTGTTGGGTTGGAGAGGGCTCCCGTAAGCCGTGGTGAAGGCAACCTTTCTAGGAGAAGCAAATCTCTGATTTAAAAAACCATAAAGCGGGAGACCAGTACCCGCATTAAGCTGGTCTGCAGTTTAACTTGTTGCTGGCTATCTTGCTCTTGCTTGTTGCTGGATCTCAACATTTTGAACAGAGAGAGAGAGAGAGAGAGAAAGAGAGAGAGAGAGAGAGAGAGAGAGAGAGAGAGAGAGAGAGAGAGAGAGAGAGAGAGAGACTTAGCTGTCGTACAAAGCTAAGAATCTGTAACATCATCTGTGTGTAGATACTCCCTCAGGCATTTGTCTATTAAAATGGTCCTGTGGCGATGGACATCATTTTAGGGCTCATGGAATCATGGCTGAGGGAGTGGCACTCGTCTGACTAGACTTTGCAACCATCATTATGTATGTATGTATGTATGTATGTGTGTGTGTGTGTGTGTGTGTGTAAGAGTGTGTGTGTATCTGTATGTTCGTATACACATTTCTTAGTTTGTCCATGTATGCATCTTTTTAACAATCCCAATCTAATCACGTCCCTTATATGTCTTTCTTTTTCTTCTCCCCCCCCCCCTCACTAATCTCTTTCATCTATTCGAGTTTGTAGAGAATTAGTTCCGCCAGAATTAACCCTTACACATTTTCGTGGCCGTTTTGTAAAGCAACAATAAACGCCGTTCTCGAGTTGCAATGACGAACGGCGGGAACCGTCGGCCTACGACAGCCATCTTGAAAGATGCTCTCTTGATTGATGCCTTCATCTCTTTTTATTCCTCAGAATTCTTTTATTATTTTATTTATGTTTCTCTCTCTTTCTTTTTCTCTCCGCCTACTCTCTTCCTCCCTCTCCTCTCTCTCTCTCTCTCTCTCTCTCTCTCGCACTAAATTTATTTGGTAAAATTCTACTAAATAACAAAATGAGTTAACGTATTCCAACAATAAGGCGGTCCTGGATATGACCTAAAACTATATCCGATGGTGAGGCCCCACCTTGCGGGCCTTGGGGAGTGTGGAGCCACCTTTTAATTGCCATTGCTCCCAGGTTCACTCTGACCCGGAGTGGTAGTGCCTGTTAGGGCCCCAACTATGGGTTAAATAGAATCTGACTTAAAAAAAAAATATATATATACTCCATTAAAAATCGTTCCTCAAAATAACTAGATTCGGCATTAAATAACCTGAAAAAGGTTGATATGCCGTAAAACAAAAACAACCAACCAATCAACAATAAGGCGCAGTCTGTCTTCGTTTTTCCTCCTCCTCCCTTTTTTCTTTTTCATTCTTCTTCTTTCTTCTCTTCCTCTCTCCATCCTCCTCCGCTTCTACTTCTATTATCAATTAAATATGTTGTTTATACGCATAGATTTTTAAGCTACGAGCAAAAATAGTCGCGTAAATTAGACTCTTAAGCCTTGATAGAGCAACACTTATATAAATTTTTGCCTGCTTTACGGCACACTAACCACTTTTTATTACTTAATCTAGAAAAAAAACTACTTATAAACTGTTCGTTATATACGATAAACAGAACACAAGTTGCGGATATAGAATTCTTACGCGACTCTTAGTACATAAAAACTACACCAAAAAAAGAAACATTCCGAAATAACGTCAGCCTTTTCTCCCCGTATCCCACTATTTCGATCAGAAATTAGCTATTTCAGGTTAGAAGAAACGCGATTACGGATCTTTGCTTCATTATAAAATTCTTTTTTTAGTGAACAAATAATTTTCAGGGAGTATTTGTAGTGTGAAATATATAATTCGGGAGTGGTTGCAAGGACGTTCTGGAGCCAAGTTGAATCCAATGTTTGTTGGTCAATTTTAAGGCGAATTTTATTTTCTAAGCTTTCTACTATGGATTTTTCTACTTGAAAATGTCGCATGCAATGGATGATTGCTGATTTAACGGGATCGCTTTCTCTCTAACGTAGAAAAAAACAGACTTTTCACTTGGGGGGGGGGCGTTCACAATTCTGTTGCCAACGTAGTATTTCAAAGGTTTATGAAGAAAAGTGTCGAAGAAAAGGCCACAAAGAAGGACTAACTCTAGTCCTGCAAAAATATACCAATTTGGTTTGACAACTCGATAGGACAAGCGAAAAAGAAGAGCTTTTCTTTTTCATTTTTCTCCCCAATTTTCTAATCATTTTGTTCTAGCTGTGGATGGGACATCCTGTCGGATACCAGACATTCACCAGCTATGTCATACATTCTGACCGAGAGATCTTTTTAAGATTCTAACCACCCCTTTAAGTGAAATTGTTTGTATCTTTCCTGCACTTGATTCACCGGGTATATTGGCTAGGTAGCTTTTGAAATTCGTTTTTATGAGTCTGGTTGCTGCTACAATTACTGGAACAATCAAGATCTTCCTAAGATTCCAGTTTCTTTTCAAGTATAAAGTTAAGAGTGTCCAGGAACGTTCCAAGCGAAGAAGTTGTTTAGGATGTAAGAAGAAGTTTATCAAGTTTATCAGACATGTTTATTTCGGCTGTCGCCATGTGAGTTTGCGTGTGACCGTGCGTAAGCTCAATAGACTAGTCGGTAGTTTGTGTACGCGTAGTTGTCTACGTATATTAAATGTGAAAGTATGAACATGGATTTGTGTGCACGTGAGTAGTTCGTGAATGAGAGAAGTAGAATGTTAGCTTTTGTATTTACGTGAGTTCGATAAGCGATGTGTATATGCTGTCGCTATGTTTAGTAGTTCATGAATGTTTTTGTTACATTTTTCATCGGCATTCGATACAGGGTTTAGGTTAGTTTTTAGGGACATAATCACGTACGTCGGGTTTGAAAAACAAAACAGAAAAGAGGGAAAAATGTTACGTTATGAGTTTTTTTTAATATTACCCGTTGCACTCGGAGATGAGTATTTCTGGCACACCCAGGTTGTCAGTTCGTGTCGTTAATCACTTAGCCATCGTCACCTCTTTGCGTCTCCTGCTTCCTATGAAACTACTACAGTTTAAAAGTAAGTAGCACTAATTTTCGACCACACTGTATTCTAAGAGGGAGAGACAAGTGGTAGACGCATCAGCCCAAATGTGGCAACACTATCGATGCATGAGCGAATTGTGGCCTTGTGTAACGTCACGTGGCGTTACACTTTACTTTAAAAATTCCTAAAAATAAATCTGAAAATAAATAATTAAAAATCCAGGTCGCCATTTTTTTCTTTTTTAACAAGAATTTGTTATTACCGTTACTTTCAGTAACACTTAAAAAGAAAAAAAGTCTCGCTGCCACATGTCCATTTTAGCCTGGTAGCGTTTCTCTTTCTTCTGACCGCATGCTGGGCCTAGCCAGCCCATCTTCGTCTCCGACTTCACACATCTATTTTCTTCGACGTCCACTTTTCTTCTGTTTCGTCTGCATGCCGGCCACAGCCGGCCCATTTCTCGCCTTCATTTAGACGTCCATTTTCTGTATTTTTCCCTCGAGTACATGCTTCCCTTTTTCTTTTTTTTCCTTTATCTTCTCGCGCACACTTTCTAATTAACATATGCGTATTTTTCGATTACTGCTGCCGCTAATCCCTTCGCCGCTGCTGATACTTTCCTACGCGCTCATATGCATTATATGCCACTTGTAAAAATATAGGATGCCCTCCGATGTTAATCATTTTTTAGCACGGTAGAGGGAGCCCACTTTTTTTACAGCAGCTTTGGCAATGTCCTTAGTGTATTTGTACCAATTCACGAGGAGTTTGAAAGATGTGCTCTCAGCTAGGGTGTTATATGTACTGGCAATCAGCGGTTGAGAAGTTTTTTTGTAGTTATTTTTATATTTTTTAAGTTATTTTTATATTTTGTAGTTATTTTTATATTTTGTAGTTATTTTTATATTTTTAAAGTTATTGTTATATTTTAAAAGTTATTTTTATATTTTGTAGTTATTTTTATATTTTTAAAGTTATTGTTATTTTTAAAGTTATTGTTATTTTTTTGTAGTCATTATTTTTTGCAATGATTGTTATTCTTTATATTATTGTTATTTTTGTAGTTATTGCTATTTTTATCAGTTTTGTTAGTTTTTGTAGTTATTGTTAGTTTTTTTGTAGTTATTATTATTTTTTAGTGTTTGTTATTTTTTATAATTATTGCTATGTTTTGTATTTATAACAATAACTACAAAATATATTTTGTATTTGTATTGTATTGTTATTTTTTAGTTTGTGTTATTTTGTAGTTATTCATTTCAATTGATGCCAGATGGGGATCAGATCATTGATGATGTAAAGATAAAAGCTTGGTTTTAGATGCATCAAAAGTAACAAGCCACCTCTTTCCCCATTGTACCACTATGTGATTCTTTTGTAATTATTGTTTTTTTTGTTAGTTATTGCTATTTTTTGTAGTTATTGCTATTTTTTGTAGTTATTGCTATTTTTTGTAGTTATTGTTATTTTTTGTAGTTATTTTTATATTTTTAAAGTTATTGTTATTTTTTGTAGTTATTGTTATTTTTTGTAGTCATTATTATTTTTTGTTTAGTTGTTTTTTAGTTATTATTTTGTACTTGCTTTATTTTTGTAGTTTTTTTTGCAGTTATTGTTATTTTTGCAGTTATTGTTATTTTTGTTGTTATTTTTATTTTTGTAGTTATCATTTTTTGTAGATATTATTATTTTTCTAGTTATTTTATTTTTGTAGTTTTTTTTTAATTTTGTAGTTATTGTTATTTTTGTAGTTATTATATTTTTTGTAGTAATTGTTATTTTTTGTAGTTATTATTATTTTTTGTAGTAGTTTTTTTTAGTTATTATTATTTTTGTACTTGCTTTATTTTTGTAGCTTTTTATAGTTATTATTATTTTTTGTAGTTATTGTATTTTTTTGTTGTTCTTTTTATTTTTCTAGTTATCGTTTTTTCTGTAGATATCGTTATTTTTGTATTTTCTTTTTAATTTGTAGTAATTGTTATTTTGTAGTTATTGTTATTTTTTGTAATTGTTATTGTTAACTTATAACTGTTGAATAAAGATCTACTTAATATAATTAAGGTGGCTTACCATTTTTGGTTAAAAATATACGGACAGTAAAAGATTTCGATTCATGTGATAAGTTCGTATTAATTAAAAAATGCGCACGACTCTTTTTAATAATCCCACCCGCAACGGGGAGGCGGAGTGATAGATGCTCACAATGAAGGTAAAAAAAAAAAAAGCAGATGCAGAAAAGAGTTCCCTTGGATATCCGTCGGCCAAATGACATTGCTGATGGCACTACGAGTTACATAAACAGAATATTATATCCAAATCACTACAGCATGTATTATTATAGAATCAAATCTTCTATTGATTATTATATATTACGAGGAATAATGTGTCCGGTGAACTAATTCGCAAAAATAATAAATAAATACATAAATAAATAAATAATAATGATAATGTCGTTCATCAAATTCTGTCTGTGTTTGTTTACAATATCACCTCAGCTGATATTTGGGCTTGACGATAAATGCCCTGGAACAGTCACTTCTGATTAACGTTTAGTTTTAAAATATGCAAACGAAGAAATGATTTGCTGCAATTTTTAATGGTACTTTATCTTTTATCGTAAATTGAACTCATTAAAAAGAAAAAAAAATAAATAAAATAGTGAGGTACACCTGGAGTTGAACGGGGGGATTATTCGATCTTTAGTTGAATGCTCTACAAGTGAGCTATATCTCCGGAGGGCAATACATTTGTTGTATTCTTAAAAGAAATAATTTGCTGAGATTTTAATATTTCTTTTGGTCGATGTAACGTAAAATATTCCCCAGTAAAATTTCTTCTTTTTTTTTTTTATCTATAAGAGAGAAATGCTATTTTTTTAAATGGGATTTTTTTCGATGTTCGACACTTATCGGGTGAATTTTTGTACAAAACATATCTAAAACCACTGCCAAACATATAAATTACCTTTGTGTGAAATTTTCAAAAGATAGGCTCAGCCATTTCGGAACCTATAAGGCGAGGAAGGAAATCACAACAACACGCACAAAGTGACTTTTATATGATAGTAGAGATATACGCACAGTGTGTATGTCTTGAAGACGATAATATATCTTCATTGAACAATTTTGAGTATAAGAAACTAGAAGATGTATCCGGCGTTGCCCGGTATTAAACGTAACGTTAAAATCTTTAAAAATAAAGTAAAAAAAAAAAAAAACGGAAATAAACTGAGACATATGCTTACGAGTATTATGATTTTTCTAAATAATTTACTTTTATAATTAAAAAATACTCGAGCTGAGATCGAAACCAAAACCTAAACACAGTGAGTCAAGTACTATAACAATTAGGCCATCTTGACACGATTTTAAAAAGTGTTTTCAAATCTACTTGTTGTTAACATAGTGTTAGCGATTCGCGCATATACAGACGTGAAACAGTTGACAAACATAAAACTCCGATGACCCTCCCCAAGTACCAATTCTTCATTTTCGAACACTTAGCAGTCCTGTTTTCCGGATGAAACCGATTAAAAAGTTTTTCACATGTCTGAATACTCTATATACCAAATTTCAAGTCTGTAAATCAAAAATTCGTTGAGTATATGTTGAGCAATGTTCTCACACACATTCTCTCTCTTACACACACGCGCACACGTGTATATATATATATATATATATATATATATATATATACCTTAAATGTATACCTTTTACATTCCCTTAGCACACACACACACACACACACACACACACACACACACACACACAAGGAGAAAGAAAAATACACTGAATAAATAAAATTTGATTCATAAAAATAAAACTCTGTATGCATATATCGTTTACGTACGAGCGTGTTTAACTATTTTTACATATAACCGTAGACGCGCGAGGTCCATGAAGAATTGACCAATGAAATGACAGTGTGGAAAAATGTGTTTAATTAGCAACCAATGGAACAATCGAGCGGAAGACACGTGGCTTTGTACGCGGGCGTCGTTCTATGCAAATCGCTGCCCATAGATCACAGCCAATGAAAAGAGTTCGTGACATGTAATCTTGGCGTTCTTTTCGCTCAACTGAAAGAAGGTGAACTTGAACCAATGTGTGGAAACGATTCAACGTTAACCCGCAGATTCTCTTCCCTAGTTTTCGCTTCAGCAAATTCTACCCATTTGGGATTTGGATTAAGTCTCAACATAATATGCGATACCTATTTTATCCCACACAATACTAAATGTTTTAAAAAAATGTTTGTGAGAACCTCGTCGGACCCGTCGGAGGTAATCTCATCTGTTCTTATTGATTGCTGAATACTGCTGCTCGACCTTCATTAACTAAACACGGTGAGTTGGAGTGAAAAATGGCCGTTTTTATTTCGTATTTGAACATTTCTCGACTAATAACATAGGCTATAATTGATAGTTAAGTTTATAAAAAATATATTTGGAAACTAACCGCCTTCTCTCTCTGTCTCTCTCTCTCTTTCTCTCTCTCTCTCTCTCTCTCTCTCTATATATATATATATATATATATATATATATATATATATATATATATATATATATATATACTAGCAAAAGTCTCCGTCGTTGATTGGGTTCAAAACAGCCTACAGAAAATGGACTCTGATTTACGAAAGTATGATATGTTATGAAAAGGAAAGGTTGTAAAGAGATAGCTTCAAATTTGGGGGTATCAAAACCAAAGCAAAATATGATGAAAGTAAAAATAAAATAGATAAACCACATAATTTATTATACCATACACTTATCACAATATTCGCGAACGCAGACCCCACAATTTTATTATACCATCCCTATTTAAGTTAAAACATACTTATCAAAGTATTCTTACACACACACACACACACACACACACACACACACACACACACACACACATTCAGCTTTATATATATATATATATATATATATATATATATATATATATATATATATATATATAAACGTTTTTGTGTGTATTTATATTCACATTAAAACCCCCTTTTTTTCTATTTAGTTAAAAAGAAAACATGTTATACATGAATTGTGGAATTGCATTCATCTGCAAAAAATCTAGCTAATTTGCATATTCTTTTAAACATTCATTTTAATTACTTCTCTATTAGTTTTTTCGGTTTTCTTATGGGATGATCATCTTTAGTTAACTATTATGTGTAATTATATTCATGCAAATATTCTACATGAGTTTCAATTTGCCAAGTTTATTTATTTATAAATATAAATAAACTTGGCAAATTGAAACTCTCGCCAGAAGTTATATTACTGATGAAGTTTAATATCAGGAAAGGGATCTGACAAAACACCGTTTGCTGCTAACTTTGAATAGGGTATTGTTCTGGTTTGCCAATATTTATAAAATTATCATTGCTTTTGTTTTGTTTTTGTTTGTTTATGTTTTTCCACAATTCGCAATTATAACTTTTGCTGTGTAAGAAATTTAGCTATTACTAGCAGAGGGATCCAACGTTGCCCGGGAGTGAATGATAATCAACGGATGTTTCACACTCCCACATGTTTTTATTGTCGTTGAAACTGGTGAAATCGTCCATTTTTCAATCAAATCGATTGATTACCTGCTCTAGCTGGGGACCCATCGCGGTGCACCGGGAGGAAGTATTACATGCCTCTTCACAGTGACTTAGTCCACAATACATTGTAGTCTACATTGCAAAGTAGAGAACCTAATGTTGATTTTATAAAATTGTGTTTATATAATGGCTTGAATTAAAGTTTAAAACGAAAAAGTCAAGTATCATCGTTTAATTGTGCTCTAAACAGAACATATACTTCAGATGCGCCCCTATCATATCAAAGAACCCACTGTTGATTGTATATGCCTGGCTTTCCGCTGGTGCTTTGATAACGGCTTTACTAGGGTTATAAATTGTGATGAACAGTCAAGCGAATAGAGAAAGAGAGTCGATATAACAGCAATAAAATTTTGAAGTCTTTATCTCTACTTCTTAAAAAAAAAAAATTTCACACTGTCTTGCTAAAAGAATCGGTCAAACTAACAAAAAGCATTCTCAGTTTTACGTTGACCGCGATTAACCCCTATTAAAAAAGCCAAACCACACTTCTACGTATGTAAATGTCCACTAAAAATATTTCATTTTATTTTTGGGGAGGATTTTAAACTAGAGGAATGAGAGCTTAACCCGCACTTTTCGAATGTTTCTACGTTTCCGTTGTCAACGTGCCATTTTTACCCATTTATTCACTTTTGCCATTTTTACCGGTGCCATTTTACAGTGCCATTTTTTCCGATGCTATTTTGATCAGTGCCATTTTTACCTAAATTCGTTTAAAATATGAGTTGGATTTTTAAAAATAATAAACGTAGCTTTTCATACGTAATTTTGTGTTAGAAGCAAAACATCGACTTTAGCTCCGTTGTTGGATTTAAAAAAAATAACAAACGTGTTTTCCTAACTAATTTTATGTGTATTCGCTAAATAAAACGTACAAATAATTTTTTTTCTGTATAAATTTGTTTTTATGACGGAATGAAATTTGACGCACTGGCGTACTTGAAACCTGGCGTGCTGGCGTCCCCCAAACCAATTAGCACTTATTACACGTTAAATTTATATTTGAAAAACTGATCATTCACTCTAAATACTAAAATGATTGCATTTCTTTCCGTCAAGTTTTTTTTTTTTACAAAGAAGTCACCATTTATCAAGGCCCAGAAGCCACTCGAATATAAGGGTTAAAGAGTGTACAGCAGTCAATAGAACAACATAGTAATCGTTAGTAGTGCAAATTTGGCAAATTGGATCGCCCAAGGGGAACGCCCCATAAAGAACCTGACCACGCTGGACTTGAATACGACAATACTGCAGTCAGCTGAAAGCAGTTGTTTTTTTTTTAAAGCAATATTTCATTTTGGAATGAGGATTTAGCTGAGAATCTAAATCTACAAATTTGTTGTTGTTATTATTATTATTATTATTATTATTATTATTATTATTATTTGCATCTAGTTTTTTTGTTTTTTTTACAGCAATTTTTTTTACAGCATTTTTTTACAGCAATTTAATAAACCACCAAATTTTTATAATTAAAATAAAATTTAAACTTCATTTATAGAAGGGAGGCACATGATAGTTAACAATGTCCATGCCCTGCCCACGTTAAAAACGGTATTCTAAATAGTAACATTATTTAGAAATTCGTTCGTAACAATGGGACGGGGGCGTTGTTAATATTTTGTTCTTACATCGTTTTCCCATTTTGCCTACCAAGCGTCGACTATTTTCAACTGTTTATGAAAACTTTCAGGTAGAATGTTGTACACTAAGAACGAACTGATACAATCTGGCTTAGTTTTAAATCAAAATAATTCTTTTCCTGCCTTACAATTTTTAATCCATTACATAGAAAACATTTGAGAAAAAATATACGCGAAAATTTCCCTGCGGTTTATGTAATAATTTGAAAATTTACAAAAAACAACAAATCTCTGATTAAATATTTATAAAATATAAAAGAATCCGAATCGGTAATCATATCAGAATCTGGAATTTAGAATAGAATCGGTAATTGGATCAGAATAGGGAAAATCTTTGGAATCCTCTTATCACTAATATATATATATATATATATATATATATATATATATATATATATATATATATATATATATTTATGAGAGCAAATAGTTAATAAAACATGTTAAATAATTATTTGCAAAAGAGTTAAAAACATATAAGTGGATAGTTCTTAATCCGCAGAGTTCCGAAGAAATACTTTCCTTCTCATCAGAGGGTATGAATTAGCAAAATGCGGGATCGGATTTTGCATACAAAAGTATTTGATGAAACTACAAGTAAGTCAAAGATCTTACTTGATAACAAAAAGTGATGCAGAGGGAATATGGTGAAGAAAAAGGTGATTTCATGTGAATGGATAATCTGGTAAAAGGTAAAGTATCCAATGACGGTAAAATCCAAAAATGTAAATCCAAGAAAGTTAATTAAATTTCTATTCGCACAAGTAAAATCCAAGGAAATCGCGTAATTGGAAGATGGTCCAAAATAACCCAAAAGGCCGAAATCCGTGGAATAATTCACAAATATGTACAAGGAAAAGGGGGAAAATTCCAATAATATTAATAAAAGAAAAATAAGATATGCGTTTAACACGACTGCCGAGACAAAGTGTAATTAAGAAAAATCAGTGAAGAAGGTGGGAGAAAAAAGATTAAATGATGATAGAATTAAATATAAAATAGAAAAACAAATGTCAAAATGACCCAGAAAAATGACGTTAAAAGACGCAAAAAATATATAGTTATTACTTAAGAAAATGTCAGCAAGAGTTATTAAAAGACACTAAATTAAAAAAATAAATAAATTGATTAATAATTAATAAATAATAATATAATAATAATATAAATAAAAAATAAATAAAATATAAAAAATAAAATATAAAATTTAAAAATAAATTTAAGGGGAGAGGATGGGCGGTATCTCTAAATTCAGAATAAACAAGTAAGTATGTAAGTAAATGCATATAGTAAAATATAAGTAAATATACATACAGGATATGAATGTGTGGGTAGATTGATATATTAGATAGATAGGAATATTTAAAGACTAAAACAGAAATTGCAGATAAAAAACTGGTCAAGCAAAGAAGAAATAAAGAATGAAAATAAAGGATTATTAAGTTATAAAGTATTAAGAAAGTATGTAGAAAAAAACGATAATGTTAAGGAAAATGATATATATATGAAAGGTTAAAGTAATAACTATGTAATTTCCAAATTACCATAATTAAATTTGGACTTATGGTTAGAGAAAGAGATCGGTTCGTTTTTAGAATTTATTATATTGTTACTTTGAGGGGAAGTAATTATAGCTTCAGTTGTGCAGAGGCGACATGACTTAGAGCCTGGAGTATAAGACTTAACTTTTTTATGATAGTCCATTTGATTGAGAAGGGGGTATTATAAGAGTTAAGTTTTTTAATTAAAGTGGTTAGAGAAGTTCCTTGGCTATTATTAGAATTATGGTTGTTAAAAGAAGAAATGTGGTTTGATATTCTTTTCTTAATTAATGGTGAAGTAGCGCCAATATATGTATGTACTTTATTAAAAGCTCGAGGTCTGATATTTATATTAATTTGCTGATTTGTATTAGCTAAATAGTTTGAATTTTGTTCATAGTGTTTTGTGGCAGGTGCTCAGTCAAGCACCTGCCACGAAAGTAACGATAGAGTAGAAAGAGAGAGACTAACAATGTATCTTCTGTGAAAAAGAAGCAGAAGGAAGACAACAAAACGAGTATGCAGGTATTTTATATGTAAGGATGTTTGCAATGTGGTGGAAATCGCAGTAGTGAAAGAGGAAATAAGCAAAAATAAGTTGTTAAAGAAAAATTATATATCTATCTGAAAGGTTAAAGTGATAACTATGTAATTTACAAAATTACCATAATTAAATTTGGACTTATGGTTACAGAAAGAGATCAGTTCGTTTTTAGATTTTATTATATTGTAACTTTATAAGCTCTATCTCCTATTTGGTTTTATCGAGCTTTTATATCTGGTTGAGATTACTTTATAAATATTAATTCTTTAATATTTATAATATACTTTAGTTTTACCATCTTGGATCATTTTGGTAAATTTAATTGTAATTTCTATTTTATTTTTATTATATATATATATATGTGTGTGTATGTATGTATATATATATGTATATATATATATTTATGTATATGTATGTATATATATGTATGTATGTATACATATGTATGTATGTATATATATATGTATGTATATATGGATACATATGTAGGTATAGATGGATACATATGTATGTATATATGTATGTACATATATGTATATATGTATATATCTGTATATATATGTATGTACATATATATACGTATATATATGCATATTGTTACATCTTTAATCCTGGTTTAAATACAAAGCAGTAATTTTAACTTCAGCACACGGACTTAAGGTTACTACATGCCCCGGCTTAAAGAAGGGTAAGGGGATTTACCACCAGGGACGGCTACGCGACTGCTTTCCAATCCAGTCGAGTGTAAGCAAATTCATCGCCTTTCGAATTTTCCCGAGTCTCTAATCAAAACAGTGAGAAGCGAGCAAGCAAAAGGCGGCAAAAAAATTCAATATGAAATAACGAGGAGGTCGGAAGCAGAAATATAGTTTATATGTATTTCCCCTTTTATATGAGCTTTATTTACCTTTTTTCTGTATAAAACAAATAAACAAACAAAAAATAAGCCAGGATTGCAATAACACAAAAGTCTTTTTGGTGAGGGAACAGAGGAGGAGAAATTCACGAACCTCCATAGCTAACTCAGAGTCAACCGTATAACGTTTTTTCCTTTTTAAGGTATCATTCTTTTTTTTTTTTCACCTCTCACTCCACGAGCAAGGAAAATGAAAACGTCGCCTTCTCTCGCCGAAAATGCCACCTCCGACGGATTCTTTTTCTTTCTTTTTTCCTCTTTCTCCCTTTTCTTCTGCTGCTAGTGTTCACTATGACCTCGGAATGACCTCAGATTGACTTCCAAAAATAACTTCATCCCGACATCCTCGCAGTCTTTTCCGCTCTGCCATAGACTTATATCCACTGAGACTTGCGCCCACTTTGGGGTCCCTGTTTTCTTACCACAGCCTTAATATCGTGACAATATATATATATATATATATATATATATATATATATATATATATATAGGTATATAAGTATGCATATACATGTATATATATGCATGTTATATATATGTATGTATATATGTGTGTGTTTGTATATATGTATGTATATATATATGTATATTTATATATTCATATATATATTCTTTTTAGACATCGTTTCCTGTAAAATCTGGAGAAAATAATTGAAAGTCAGAATAGATAGAAATTAAACTGTAATGATATAATTAATCATACACAAGATATAATAACGACACTTTTGAGTTGCAGAGATAAGAGTGAGTGTCCGTTTAAAGAAAAATGTTTAACTATTTATGAAATCCAAGTTTAGAAACATATTACATTGAGATGCTTGTACAGTTTTTCAATCTAAATATAGAAACCATAAAAATCATTCAATAACCAAGGTAAGAGTGAAGGCGCCCCACTCTCTAAACACATGTTTTCTCTGAAGCTAAATAATATAGTATATGTAATAAGATGAAGCACCTTGAAGAATACTTCAATCATAACGCTGAACAACCCGAACTGCTTTCTTTGTCTGAATGAATAATTCGCTCGTATTGCATTCCCAATTAAGATAATTTACTAAATCAAAGAGAAGAAATATGTATTAATTGCGGGTACTTAAAATAATTTACTCTGAATCCGTGTGTATATATGTATATATATATATATATATATATATATATATATATATATATATATATATATATATATATATATATATATATACCTACACACGTATTCAGAGTAAATTATATATATATATAGTCTAAAGAAGCTTTGAATAAAAAAATGCAAAAATAAAAATAAAGAATGGAGTTTAAATTCCCGGAAGGAAAAATAAAAAAAAATTAACTTTAACCTATCGCAGACTTAGCACCTACATTATCCGACTTCTAAAATGCTTATAATGACAAAAGAGAATTAATTTATATAAGGAAGAAAAAAAGGCTTTACTAAAATTGTTAAATAGAAATAGACTTAGCACTTGCATAAGTCGATTTCGCAAAAGTCTCCAATTTTAAAACAGAATTTAACTACATGAGGATGAAAAGAGAAAACCTTAACTAAAAGTTTGTAAATAGAAATGGGATCATCAGCTGCTTACCATGAAGCTGTTTCGGAGATTTAAAAACAGGACAGCTGTTTAATACATGGCTCTCCAGTGGATAATACCACTTCCCCAATAAAAAAAGTACAATAATACGGTTACTATTTTTACTAATATATGAAAAAAGATAAATTAAAATAATATATATATATATATATATATATATATATATATATTATATATATATATATATTTATTTATTTACCAGTGGTGAAAAAAACGGAATAGAGTGCTCAATGTGTAGCCAGAGCAGTATATATGAAATTTATTACTGTGAGTCCAGAATGAGTTTACATACTGTTTCAACTAGAGGAAGATCCCCAAAGAGAGTAAATATCCAACTAGCATCGTCAGAATTCATAGATTCATATGAATTCTGACGATGGTAGTTGGATATTTCCTCTCTTTGGGGATCTTCCTCTAGTTGAATCAGTATGTAAACTCATTCTGGACTCACAGTAATAAATTTCTTATATATATATATATATATATATATATATATATATATATATATATATATATATATATATATATACCTTATTAATATTCTTTACAATTATTTTTTATATATTAAAATTCAGTAATGTTCATATACCAATAAAATCAATTAATTAAGCTTACTGATTATCATTTTTCATGATCGAACATACGTATGATATTTTTGCAAAAATCAAGAAAACAAAATATAAAATTAGAACATCATATGGCTAATTTCCTCATGCGTTACAATTGTTTCATAACCATTTGGAAAAATTCAAACATTATATCATTTCAAAATATTCGAAAAAATAGCCACTCTTCAGACACATATATATTCATAATCCAAATCTTAAGGGAACAAGCAGTTTGGGCTCACCTCGTTCACCCTCATTTTATTTTATTTATTTATTTGTTCACATAGATCGATCCATAATTTTATCAGAATTCCTTTATATTCTTAATTCAATAATTTGATTTTTGCTTTTATTAATCTGCTATGTTTAATTTTAAACTTGTAGTTCTCACATTATTCTCTTTATAGTAACTTAGGTTAAATTTCTCACTTAATCTACTTCAAATTTATAATCTGATTTAGTCTATTTTAATCCATCATAATATGTCCATCTCAACATTTCGCAATAACTTAATATTTGATTTCATTTTTTGTGCTTAACTTTCATACATGGAGCTAAATAAGGAATTTTTGCTGATGAGGAGACTATGTTTATATGGATTCAGGGAATTGCTATTTTTATACTTCTTTTATGTTCACTAAGCCTTTTCTCTTATCCACGTATATTTGATGTCAACGTATATTTGATGTCAATTATGGCATTAGACAATATATATATATATATATATATATATATATATATATATATATATATGTATATATTGTGACTATATATATATATATATATTGTGACTATATGTATATATATATATATATATATATATATATATATATAGTGACTATATATATATATTATGACAATATATATATATATATATATATATATATATATATATAAAGAGAGAGAGAGAGAGAGAGAGAGAGAGAGAGAGAGAGACCAGCGTTAAATATGGGGTTGTTTTGGAAATATTTTCTGTTTTTAATGTTTGTTTCAGTCGATGTAATCTTCGACCTTCTTCATGTGCGTCTTATCGAACAAATGAATTTTTTATGTCAAACTAAAGAATCCGCATAAAATTGTGAACTGAACCCTTTATTTAACCCACAGAGGTAGATTTCCCTCGTCCTGTCAACCTTGGCCGAGTAGAAGTGTTAAATAATTCTATAATTATACTCATACGTAGTATCGCACGTACCGCAGATTGAACCTTCAACCTCCATAAACTAGTTATTACCTAACAATTTGCCTTTGTATCACTGATCCATATGATGCATCTGACAAAGACGTTATGAGAATAATATTAAAGAAGAGAACAGTAGTTTGAACAATCGAAATGTCGTGGATTTAAAAGATAGATAGATGGATAGATAGATAGAAAGAGAGAAAGGGGGTATAGGATAAGGATAAAGGAACAGAGATAGAAAGAAGAGATAGAGAAGGTAGGAAAAGAGAAGAAGAGATAGGAAGAGAGAGGGGTGTGAAAAAGGAGAGACTGATGTAACATAACGCGGAAACGCGGATGTAAATGCATGCGAAATGCCGTTACCGATAAAGAAAAAAAAAAGGACTATAAAAAGAAGAAAAAGATAACAATTACGTAAGAGACGTGGAGCACGGAACGAGATGACGTTCGAAATCTCGCGAGAAAAGATGATCGTGTAGGTGACGTCAGGGCCGTGACAATGAGGAAACAAATGTCGTTGTTACAAAGAAAAAGCGAGTTCTTTTCTAATCTTCGTCGACTTTGTGACTGAGGGTGCAACGTGTGTTGCTGGAGGGACAGAAAGAGGGATAGAAAGAGACACGTAGTGTAATAGAGAAGGAAGGATAGGGAAAGGGAAATGGAAATTTATCGCCTCTCTCTCTCTAGCTCTCTCTCTCTTTCTCTTTAACAGAGAGAGAGAGAGAGAGAGAGAGAGAGAGAGAGAGAGAGAGAGAGAGAGAGAGGGGGGGGGGTGATAAATAATAATAGAAAGAGAATGAAAATAGTGAGAGAAGAGAACAGAGAAAAAAATGGTTGACAACAGAAGAACAAAATAAGAGGATTCAAATGAGATGTGAATGTTTGTAAAATGTATAAAAAACGAAACCAATCTCGTCTGATATAAAATCTCCTCTTATTTTTGTATTATTTTGATTGTTTGGACAATTATTCTCATCTTGTGTGCTATTGACACAACGTTTCGATCGTTGAAACCTACGACCTTCCTCGGGTGTGAATTTCATGTTTTTCCTCAACTAAGGAAAAGAGGGATTAGCTCTGCATTGCAAGGATTCAGACCGTGGGTTTTGCATTAAAAAAAATCAGTACGGACCCGAAATAATACAAAAATGGAAAAGACTTGAAAAGCTTTTTCCAAAAACAAGTAAGAATGACTGCACTGGACTTTTTCTCTTAAGAAGGGTCCTGATGATTTCCAGACTCATCCTCAAATCCACGGTCAGAATTCTTGCAATGCAGAGCTAACCCTTTTTCCTTTGTTGAGCAAAAAACATGAATTTCACACCCGAGGAAGGTCGTAGGTTTTAATGACTGAAAAGTTGTGTCAATAACACCCAAGATGAGAATAATTGTCCCAGTAACCAAAAACAATATAAAAATAAGAGAAGATTTTATACATATCAGACGAGATTGGTTTCGTTTTTTTTTGTATTTTCTGTTTTTTTTTTGTTTTTTTTTCTATTTTTTTCCGTTCTCTGCTTTTTTTTTTTTTTCTATTTTTTCTTTCTTTTTTTAAATATTTAAAATGTATTCGTGTAACTATTGGGAAAAGTCATCGAGTAAAGCCTGGACTACACGTGGTCTCTTCCCAGGAGAGAAACTTAATTGATTGGACGTTTTGAAATGTATTTATTCTTCAATCGATTTAATTCCACTCAGTAAATTAGGAGAGAGAGAGAGAGAGAGAGAGAGAGAGAGAGAGAGAGAGAGAGAGAGAGAGAGAGAGAGAGAGAGAGAGAGAGAGAGGAGGAATTCGAAGGAAAGAAAGAGAAAGAGAGGAAGTAAGCAAGAGAAAGGGGTGGAGAGAGGAGGGCAACTGATCTGTTTTTGTATCTTTTATTATTTCTGTAGTTGATTTTCATTTTTTTACTCTTTTTTCCACAATTTTCTTCTCATTTTATTGTAGCTGGGAATGAGGGATCCTATCGGATGATATACATCCACCCACCGTCTCATACATTCCAACCGGGAGATCTTTTATAAGATTTTAACCGTCCCTTTAAGTGCTATTGTTTGTATCTTTTTTTCACTTGGTTCATGGGGTATATTCGCCATTTAGTTTTCGAAGTTCTTTTTTGTGAGTCCGGTTGCTTTTATAATTACTATAATAATAGAGATGTTCATAAGATTTGACATTCTTTTCATGCCATACATAAGACCTTGGTATTCTGTTATTCCGGCACAGAAGGAATTACATGCAACTTTAGAATTGTTTCCATTCCAAGAATTTTTATGGAAACTAGATCCCATCTTTTTATTTCGAACAACACCATGTTTGCTTGTGCTATGTTGACTTATCGGACTATTATTCTCATCTTGAGTGTTATTAGCACAACGTTTCGGTCGCTACAACCTGCGACCTTCTTCGGGTGTCGAAAACATGCTTATGGAACACAATACCACAGGTCTGCTTCCCCCCCCCCAATAACACCCAAGATGAGAATATTAGTTCGATTAATCAACATAACACAAGCATTCACATTTCATCAAGAAAAAAAAAAAAATAATCAGAATTGCAATATCATGTTTATTTAATTATTGGAATTCTTTTGAGATGAGTAATTTGTATATTGATCCTTGATCGCCCTTCAAACCCGTGGCGCAGTGGGCTAAGACGTTGAATCGGTACAGTTCCAGGTGAGCATTGTCTGAAGATAGCGGTTTCAATCCTAACCAAAACCGGCTAGAGGATTAATTAGCCAAAAAACGTGGCGAGACGACAACTATGGAAGGCAGTAATTACTGAGGATACAGTTGAAGATTCAGTATTCCTATCCCGTCGCGATTAATTACCTGATGAAGGGCAGAGGAATAGTTGGCCGAAACGTCATAAAACAACACCTATAAAAGATGAGGATAATAGTCCGCAAATAAATAAATAAAAAGAAATACCATGTTTAGTTCTTTATTCCATCTTAGCCCCCTTCTTTCCTTTTATTTTTGCCGATTATCTCTTACGTTCTAATTCATCTGAAGGGGATACATTTTGACAGCGTCTTTTTGCATTTTTTGTTTTTAGAATTTTGTTTGCGTTTTTACAATAAGAATTCACGACGGAAACAAAGATACTTTCTCGCCTTCCTCCATGTGCTTAGCGTTAAGATGAATCTTTTAGTCATCACTCATCAAGGCACAGAGGCCATTCAAGGATAAGTGTTAGAGGGTATCATAATTGAAATTTGATAATTCATTTTAGAGGACGGCTCTTCAAAAACTTGTTCACATTAAACATGAAAACGAACATGTCATAGTCCATATAGTCATATGTTCCATAAACAAGCAGCTCTAAGAAAAAAAAAAACTTTGTTCATGGAATTTATGCTTAGATTTAGGCACCGATAAAGAGTAAGGGAAATTTCTGATAGTTGTTGTAGTTAGTTGAGTTTTTGCTGTTAAAGACTTACTGGAGGGAACCATATAGTGAAGCTCAGTCGAGCACCTGTCATGAAAATAGCATAGCTATATAGCAAAGAGAAGAAAAGAACATCGCCTATCAGATTTCTACTTGGATGGAAAAGTTTCTTGATGATGACGATTACGATGATGATGATGACGACGACGAAAATGATGAGGAGGATGAGGATGATGATGATGATGATGATGATGATGATGATGACGATTACGATGATGCTGATGACGATGATGATGATGATGACGACGACGAAAATGATGATGACGATGATGATGACGACGACGATGATGACGCCGATGATGATGAAGCCGATGATGATGATGATGATGATGGTGATGATGATGATGACGACGACGGTGATGATGATGACGACGACATCGATGATAATGATGATGATGATGAGGAAGATGACGATGACAATGGTGATGATGATGATGATGATGTGTCTCAAACAAATCAATATATAAATCCATCGTATGTGAACCACACGCTTTTGGCGTAAAACGAGTCAATCACGATTAATATATCATTGGTATTTCAAGTGACTTTCATCAATGGAACTCATTACTACAGGGCTGCATCCTCCAATGTCAACAAATATTTGTCTTGAATTTTCCCATAAGTAATCAAATTCGTATTAATTCGAGTGCCTCTTGGCCTTTATAACTGGCGGCCGAACAAAAGAACAAAAGAACAAAATCCCAGCGCTTTCCGTGAAGTAGTCATATGACGTATTAGTACGTTTCTTTTTTTGATACGCCAGTTTTGATCTTAGCCGGAAAAGTTTTCTCCTGGGCTTCAAAGCCAATAGAGTCTAAATCATTTCTGAAATGACTTTTTCTTTGATTAACGCGCTATGTTGCTGGTCCAATGCAGATGTAGTACGTAAGTCCACCCTCCTAGGCTTCTTTCTTTACGTTGGTTGGTTGTTTTTGTTTTACGGCATATCAACCCTTTTCAGGTTATTTAATGACGAATCCAGTGATTTTGAAGAACAATTTTTTAATAGAGTATATTTGTTGTTTTTTTTAGTCGGTTTCTATTTAACCCATACTTGGGACCCTAACAGGTACTACCACTCCAGGTCAAAGTGGACCTGGGAGCAATGGCAATTAAAGGGTGGCTCCACACTCCCCAAAGCCCGCAAGCTAGGGCCTCACCATCGGATATAGTTTAAGGTCATATCCAGAACCATCTTTATTTAGGAATAAGTTAGTTTATTGTTAATCACCCGAGACGCCCTTACCGAATGCCGACGGGGCTGCCCAGGCATTTATTGCAGGCCATAGTGCTCTTTCTCTAGGACACTGGTTATTCAATCCAACTTTCAGACACTTGTGTCACATTTTTTCGCTGAATAAGGGAGATAAATAATCATAGTTCTGACCTTACAAGCGATGCATTTCAACGAATATTTTAATCCCTTTATGTGCCGATTTGACCTTTGGTATGGCCAGTGTTGTTGGTTACAACGAGGAGTGGTCTTCACCGTCAAAGCCGGACAAACTCAGAAATCAATTAAAAATTAACCGCTCACACCATTGATTTACCAATAAAAATCGAAATAAAGCAAACACAATTTTTTTCTGACAGTCAACGGGCGCTAAATTATCCATCATGCGTTTGTTTAAACAATAAAATCATTCATTTGATGACAAAATATTTTCAGTTTAAAGTTTAAATCGTCTCCCGGGAAGAGAAGACTAGAGATTTACTGCGTCCTCGTTGTTAAGCAATTTTATTCTAATTGTGCTAGGAGATGACGGTGGCTAAGTGGTTAACGATATGGATTGGCAACCTGATTGTGTCAAGTTCGGATTCGTCGTGAAACAATAACTCTGAAGATGAGGATAACAGTAGGCTAATAAATAAATGAATAAACAAATAAACAAATAAATAAATAAATAAGTAAACAAATAAATAAATAAATAAATAAACAAATAAATAAATAAATAAATAACCTATTATTTGTTTTATTTTATTTTTATTTATTTTTATTTTTATTTTTTTACAGAGAAATGGACAACTTCGAATCTGGTGATCCGACACAGAAAGTCATTGTGGGGAATTCCGATTCAATGGATTACGAGGTCAACCGGGATCATGTATACATGGGACGAAGCCCAACCGGACTGAACATGTCTCCTAGCAGTTATAGTGAACAACATGGCGAACCTGACCTGTCAGAGAATGAGGTGGGCGTGGTCATAATATTCGGCACGCCTATTATATCTCTGTTCGTGGAGGGCAAAGAGCGACTGTGCCTGGCACAGATCTCCAACACGTTGCTGAGACAATTTAGCTACAACGAGATCCACAACCGTCGGGTAGCCCTGGGTATCGCGTGTATGCAGTGCACCCCCATACAGCTGGAGATCCTCAGGCGTCTGGGAGCCATGCCGATCTCTTCTAGAAGATGTGGTCTCATCACCAGAAGGGAAGCCGAGCGGTTAGTCAAGTCGTTTCTCGTCGATAATACGCCGCCCAGCTTACCCGACAACTTCTATTTCAAGGTGTATCATAAATGTGGGTGGGGGTCGGAGGGTCATTTCCTCCCAACAAGGTAAATATATCAATAAGTTTTATTATTATTATTATTATTATTATTATTATTATTATTATTATTATTATTATTATTATTATTATCACGTCGGTGCAAAAGTTTGTTTCCGGTTTGAAGAAAAGACATTTTAGATCATTGTAATTTATTTTATATATATTATTATTACTTAAACTATGGTTAATTAAAAACTGTTTCTTTCAGATTATCAAAACAACATTCACATTTTTTCAGCAATAATCTCATTCGTGCTGACGCGAAAACGGCCTTTTTAGTCAACAGAATGGGAGTCATCTTCCATCATGATAATGCTTGTTCCCATTAGATCTGATCAAAGACCTCCTAGGAAAATTTAGTTGGGAAATATTTCTCCATCCTGTATAGTCACCTAACCTAGCTCTCTCGGATTATAAATCATTCCGAGGATTAAGAAAAAACATTTAGATTGCCTTAAGTTATGAGAAATTTATTTTCACATAATTTAGAACTCTGCAGTGCGAAAAAAATTAACACAACAATAAAAAGCAAACTTACCAGGTTGATACAACCGGTCGAGCCTTATCATCCCTCTGCCTGTTCTACAAGTATTTTAGTGGTGAATGCTCTGATGAACTGCAAGCACTTGTGCCCCCACGACGTGAACACCCTCGGCAGACCCGATAGGCTGCAAAATCCTACCCCCACACTGTAGAGATCCCTAGATGTAAAAGATCTTTCTACTCCAGTAGTTTCTTCCCCAGAACCGCTAGACTTTGGAATTCCATTCCAGGTCACTGCTTCCCCAACTATATTGACGTGCAGAAGTTCAAGTGCAACGTGAACCAACATCTTGCTGCCCAAATCCCCACATAGTACCCCAGTAGTTGTTGCCCCTGATAGTAGCCCCCTACACCAAAGTGGCAATGTGCCTTGTTTGGGGGTGAAAATGTAATAATAAAAAAAAAAAAATTTTAAATAAAAAAAAAATCATTTGCATGCTCTGTGTCATTTATGCCGTTTTTTTTTTGTTTTGTTTTTTTCGAGTCTGTTAGGTAAACTTCTGATGAAGTGGTAATTTTTTTTCTTCTGAGAAGGCTTTCGTGGTTTCATGTTTAGAGTCCAAAATTTCCACGCTCTTTCAAGGCACCAATATTTCATATTAGAAGTGGGGATGACAATGTCAGCATAGTTGTCGATTAAAAAGACGATATTTCGTCTGGAAGGAAAATCTAATGAGTTAGGTTAAATTGTCTCACAGTGTTGAGACAAACATGGACTAATTCTCCCTTAAATTAATGAGTCCATTAAAGCTTCAACGATAAACACAAACGCACATGCATCGTGTTAGAAACCTCGTCAAGAACTGACTTTGTCCGTTTGAATTCTCCGCGCGTGCACGGGATTAAAATTTAAATCAACCAATCAGAAAGGCTGTAATAAAACAAAGTATCAATTCATATCAACCAATGAATATTCGCATTTCAAGTCATGCAATTTCTGACAGTTAACGTCACGAGAGGAGATTGAACATGGGTTAGAAATATATGTAACATCAAGCAAATCTTGAAGAATTTTACTAGCGAGGCATTTCTAAGCTCGTTGACACAAGGAATCAAGTTATCGAGAGCAATGTTTGTTATTGTCTTCTTCTATTCTATCTTCTATCTATCTTCTTCTATCTTCTTCTATTCTATCTTCTTCTTCTTCTTCTTTCTATCTTCTTCTTCTTCTTCTTTCTATCTTCTTCTATCTATTCTTTTCTATCTATCTATATAAATAAAATGAACTCATTTTTTCCCGTCTGATTTTGACATTAATAGGATTAAAAATCAAGATATTTCATGCAAATATAATATGCACAAATGGCAGAACAATATCTGAGGTGTGTTATAGGCTTATTATTTCTCAAATTCCTCGATAATCTTAGATTTCTATACTTTTTCTGCTGAGAAGTCACGGCCAAAATCGGTTAAGATCAATGGAAGTGGTAAAATATTTTCTCTCTAATAAATTCCTCCTCCCCCTGCCACCACTTGTCACCGTTTGGGGATCGTTCACAAGGAACAGTTGAGAAAAGAACACCGGTTTGGCTTCGTAGTTCTTTCATGTGAAGTTATTTAAAATCACTAAACTAAACTGCAGTGCTCTGTGGCGTAGTGGTTAGCATGCTGGACAATTCACATTATATTTTCACGTTCGCGCCGACCTACCGTAGTCGTTTTTTTTTTTTTTTTTCCTAAACAACTGGAATGGACTTTTCTTGGTGGCCGAACTGTTAACGTTGCAGATGTTTTTTTTTTTTGTTTTTTTTCACACTTTATTTTCCTACTTTTACTCATGACTCCGGGTTTGATCCTTCCTACTTACCTACCATAACATTTTTTTAAAACTCCCCCCCCGTCCCGGAAACAAACACTCGGACAACGCCGGGTACCCCCGCTAGTTATGAATAAAGGATTTTTAAAATCAGTTTTTCATTTTCAAGATAAAATTTTAAATTGGCACAAACTTTTGCACCGACCTGATACAATCATATTTGCCAATTTAACTTTTGTATAGATTTTTTGATAATCCACATATTAACATGTGATTTCAACTATTATATAAAGGTACTGTGTGTGTGTGTGTGTGTGTGTGTGTGTGTGTGTGTGTGTGTGTGTGTGTGTGTGTGTGAGTTCGTTCTCTACAGACTCGAAAACGGCTTGGCTGGTTTTGATGAAATTTCACGCGAGGTGTCCAGCAGTGTTCTTAGATAAGTTTTGTATCGGAACGTTTTCGATAAGTATCGATAATCGATAAATCGAAATTATCTAATGAAAGAAGGAACAGGCGGTTTTGAATAAAGCTGACACCTTATACAGCCTAACGTTACAATTGCATTTGAGAAGTTTATACTCAACAGTAGGTTCTTTGGTATGACAGGGGCGCGTTCGAAATGAATGTTTCTGCTTAAAGCACAATTTCACAATGATACTTCACTATTTACATTTTTAAACTTAAATTCAACCCATTATCACCGCACAAGCAGAAAGGCCAGGCATATGAAATCAGCAGCATGTTCTTTTATATGGCAGGGGCGCGTCCGAAATGAATGTTTCTAATTATAGCATAATTGAAGCATGATACTTGACTATGCATTTTAAACTTTAATGCAAGCCATTATATATAAAATAAGTTTATAAAATAAACACTAAGTTCTCTACAGTGCAATGTAGGCTACAATGTATTGTGGACTAAGAATTTTTAAGATAATATGAGAATAACGAAATAATAGCTACTTTTTAAAATAATATGGGATTAATGATATAATAGCTTCTTTTAAAGATAACATTGGATTAATGATATAATAGCTTATTTAATGGATGTCATAAACTGCAGTTACCGGAAGTTTCTTTTTAATAAAGAAGGAACACAAAGAGATCACCCATGAATTGGAGAGACAAAACATTAGTATCAATTGATTTGCCCGGAACTTGAGAATTCTTTAAAGTTAACAGCTATATACCGCTTCTCTGTCTCGTTCGATTAATATACCTAAGATAGTAAATAAACAATATGTAATATTATTATTCTGATGTGGCAGCATTATCGCAGACTGTTCAAATGTTTATTCCTTAAACATAAACTTTCTGTAATTAACGCCTTCCAGTTTTCTTTGCGTACCAGAACAATAATATGCAGTTATTTTATTTGAATAAAACGAATTACTGTTCTCATCTCCGATGTACTTTTCACAATATTTCGGCTGATGCAAACTTCCGATCTTCTTCTAATGCGTCTTGTCCAACTTGGGAATTTGTCGAACTCTTGTATCTATCCAAAATTTTTGAACAGTACCCATTATTTCATCCACGTGGATACTTGGAAAATACTTAATTATCACTTAGCACTTACATCCATTGTTTCACGAACCTTGCGGACGATTCTAGCATCAATTCCAGCGGGCTTAAAATTATTCTCTCTCTCTCCCTCTCTCTCTCTCTCTCTCTCTCTATATATATATATATATATATATATATATATATATATATATATATATACATATACATATACATATATATATATATATATATATATATATATATTTATTTTACTTGTAAATATTAACTCTTTAATATTTATAATATATTTTAAGTTTACCATTTTGATTACCTTGGTAAACTTATTGTAATATATATATATATATATATATATATATATATATATATATATATATATATATATATATATATATATTGAGTAAGATGATTGACAATTCATAATCAAAAATTAAAATTAAAAATTAAAAAATCAGTTTCAAACAAATAAAAAAATCCTTATGAAACCGATTTTTAAATTTTAATTTTAATTATAAGTTATAAATAATCTTACTCAATATTAAAATAGCTCTAGGATATATATGCCTATCGAGCTTATTATATGTCTGCATTGCAACGAGCACTGTTTTATTTTATTTTAATTGTATTAATTTACTAATACATTAAAATATATTCTGCTCTTCGGACTGTTGTTCTAATACACTTTATATATATATATATATATATATATATATATATATATATATATATATATATATATATATATATATAAAATAAAGACTATTTTCCCCTCTAAATTCAGACATCATACAACTATAAACTTAGGCACTACATATAATTCCAATTTGATCACAATTCCTACTTATAACTGACGAAATTAATTGCCACTTTCATTTGATTCTATACTTTCCTATATTAGTTCCGTCCATCTAAATTCTTAGAGAAAACGGGCGTAAAAAACAAACAAAAAAAAAACAAACTACTTCCACCTTCTCATTAACCACCGGGAATTACATTTCATTATATTCAAAATGAAACAAGAACACCCTAAGCTTTAAAGCTTAGGGCGTTCTTGTTTCATTTTCTTATTCCAATATATTTTCTTTCAACAAATACAACTACACTTAGTAAGCACAGAAAACCCCCTAAAGCTTAAGAACTTATTTTTACTGGGATTTTAGTGATTGAATACGATCTCGTTAGATTCGAACAATATTGCCGAACACTAAATCAATATGACAGTTCTTACTCTTCCATTCAGTAAACCACCTCCGTTTTTTTTAAATTCCATTTTCACCCCAAACAAGGCAGTGCCATTTTGATATAGGGGCTACTATCGGGGACATAAGTTGCAGGGGTACTATGTAGAGAGTTGGGCAATATGTTTGTTTACATTACATTTGAACTTCTGTGTGTCAGTACAGTTGAGGAAGCAGGAAACCGGAAGGGAATTCCAAAGTCTAGCAGTTCTTGGAAATAAACTATTAGAGTAAAAGGCTTTCTTACATCTAGGGATCTCTACTGTGTAGGGGTGGGATTTAGCTTCTTGTCGGGTTTGTCGGGGATATTTACGTCGAGGGGGTACAAGACTTGTATGTCGTCGGTCCACCATTAAAATACTTGTAGAACAGGCAGAGGGGTGCAATATTTCGTCAATGGGACAGAGGCCGAAGCTTAGATGACAGTTCAGGACCTATCAGGCCGACGACCCTCTTTTGAACCCTGTCCAGGAGCGAGATCTAATAGCAGATGCACCAGCCCAACAATACTTTATACATGGGCGAATGGTGGCTTTGTAGAGGTGCAGGATACTTTCAGGCGTAATTAACTTTCTAGCACGGTAAAGAGAGCCCATCTTCCTCGCAGCGGCCGTGGCAATGTTCTCAATGTATCTGTTCCAACTTATTTTCCTTTTAGGCGTTAATCCGAGGAGTTTAAAAGAAGTACTTTCAGATAACGTATCTTTAGTCATAGCTATTAGTGGTTGAGAAGGTTTCTTGTAATTATTGAAGGAAACAAGCTTAGTTTGGCAGCATTGAATGAGACCATCCATTTATGTCCCGCTTCCACTACAGATTGGAGGTCTTCCTCTAGTGTTTTTGCCATTTCCTAAGATATTGTTTAGATGTACATTGTTTAGATGTACGACCATCGAGGACAACCTGGATTCTTCTCTTTTCTAAAAAGGATTTAATTATATTAAGTATTCGTCCAGTGATACCGTATGATCTGATTCTCCTGAGAAGACCATCGTGTCATACCCTGTCAAAAGCCTTAGATATATTTAGGGTTACCGCTCTATACTCCCCTGCTGTGTCCAGTGTATGGTTTACAAAAAACAAAAAAAAAAAACACTATACAATGATTCTACTACATTTTCACATATATACCACGTCCATTCCTCGCTATTAACAAAAAAATGCTCAGTCGGATTCTTCATTTCATCAGATAATTGTAACATTTTCTATAACAAATAAAGAAATGCTCTTTATACATACATTACTTTTTCATAAATATATGTATACTAGCAGGGAGTCCTGACGTTGCCCGGGATTGAATAAAAGTCAACACATGTTCCACACTGCCAATACTTTTACTGAAATCGAAATCAGTGAAGTCGCCTATTTTTCAATCAAATCGATTGATTGCCTGTGCTCTAGTCCGGGGCCCACCGTGTTACACAGGGAGGAAGCCTCACATGCACCCCCGCATTGATTTAGTCCCCATAACATCGTAGTCTACATTGCACTGTAGAGAACCTACTGTTGATTTTATAAGATTATTTTTATATATTGGCTTGAATTGAAGTTTAAAACTGTAAAAGTCAAGTATACTTATGCTCTAAACAACATTCATTTCAAACGCGCTCCCACCTTATCAAAGAACCTACTGTTGATTTTATACGCTGAGCCCTTTTGCTTGTGTTGTGTAAGAACTTCTTAAATGCCCTTGTGATGTTAGGCTGTATAAGGGTGTTAACTGTTACTTCTTTAATCGTTTTTTTTTTCGATTATCGATTTTCGATACTTACCAGAGGCATTCAAATACAAAAACTATTTTAGAACACCCCTAGACACATAAAGTATATTTGTAGTGAATGAACTTACACACACACACACACACACACACACACACACACACACACACACACACACACACACACAGTGACTTTTTATATATAAGTAGAGATACAAAGATTTCATTTGTATACAACAGCGAGTGGAGTCAGAATAAAAAGCAAAACGTTCGGCCAGTAAGATCTACTTAACCCTTTCTAAATAATATATCATTCATTGTTTTTTTGGTTTGTTAAAAACCGAAAACAAGCGGAGCATTCTCTAAATGGGAGTGGGATCTAAGAAACAAGAAAAGATAAATACAATTTGTAGGAGGCCCGAAGATAAAAAAAATTGTAATCTGAAAAGTGAGCAGCTTGGAGGATTTCTATTACCAGGGGGAAGTAACTCATTCACTCAACTATCTAAAAAGTTACACTTATCTGTGTGGCTGGAATCCGACAAGACCAAGAACCTTGTAGACAATACTCGGGTAGGGAACACGTACTCATACGTGACTCTTTTTCCAACCCACTTATTGCATCTTGTGTCCACCTTTTTTTTTAAAACTAAGTCGTAACATTTTCAACAACAGAATAAAATGACTTTATTATGTCTTTTATCACCTTGTCTGACGTCGCTGTTTATCTTTCCTACATTTCATGAGTGTCCGTCAATTGTCTCATCTGTTTAACTAATAATGATGCGAATAAAACTATTTTCATCTAGAAAAGTGACACACTGGAGATATTCGATCTAGAAGAAAAAGACTGGTGTTATCTTAGTTATTTGCCTCTTAAACTTTTACTAAGACGAGTAAAACGCTTTTCACGAAAAAAGTAACACAAGGAGACGTTCGCTGAGAGTTTTCTTCGGGGGTTTACTTGAAGAAAATGATCTTAGGGGAGAGAAACTAATTGTTTACTTCTTTACTTTCTAATTTAACTGAAATGAATTCCGCAAACAGACATCGAACATTATTGGTGGTGTCTCCTTCACACAGCTTCCACAGAGAGACTAATTTGGAAAACTTTTGTTTTTCCTAGCTCGACTAGCATGATGTCATTCTTCATCGTATTCCTGTTTTGTCCAGGGCGCTTGGCCTCTACCGTAACCATCGTAAATGTAGATTCAGTCCGTTGCACTGAAAAATGACGTCATGGTCTGAAGTCCTAGCAAGCTAGATCTGTTGGACAGTTAGACTTTCGATAATAAAACATTTTTTTAAAAATCTCAAATTTTTAGCTACTAACATGATTAAATTTATGGCCGTCTTTATAATTTTTTTCTTTTCATAAAAGTCGATTTTTTCTCGAATTTTATCATCGGTTAAAGTATCTTATTGTCTCTTAGCTAGTGTAATGAGCCGTGTCCATTTTAATTTTGTTTTGTAAATAGAAAGTCTTCAAGAATCTCACTCGACTTTATTTTGCGTGTTGTCAAACTCATTAATCTAGAGATTAAAGGTTCAATCTTCAATAAAAGGGATAGTACAATATAATAAAGAATTACTTGAGGAAAATCTACATCCATAGATTAAATAAAAGGTTCAGTTTAAAATACAAGCTAGATTCTCGGGTTCGACAAGATGCACCTTCGGATGTTATATCGGCCGAAATGTTGTGAGAATAATGTCCAAGATGATAACAGTATTATTTTTATTAGAAGGAGTCACTACTTAAGGCCAGGGGTCACTTCTCTTCATCATGCCCCCGCCCCCCATTGGTTGCTGTAGCATAAACTGCTTTTCATATGGAGGGAGTAACGCCAGGCGACGTTCACAGAGTTTTCTTCAAGGTTTTATATATAAAGAATGAACTCCGGAGAGAGAGAGAGAGAGAGAGAGAGAGAGAGAGAGAGAGAGAGAGAGGGGAGAGAGAGTAATGCTATCTGAGCTAATTGTTTACTTGATAACTTTACTTTTTAATTTAACCGAAATAAGAGACGCAGGGGTTAAAATTTTGCAATTAGAGATTATCAAAATTTTCTATATTATTGACGGTGTCTTCTTCGCACAGTTTCCACGTTGAGACTAATCTGAAAAACCTATTTTCTTTCCGCTTGAAAATGCGAAGTTATTATTTATTGTCTCTCTCTTTTGTCCACGGTGTTTGATCTCTGTCCCCTTCCCCAACTTTACGTCGCTCATCTTTCATTTAACCCTGGCAACGATTCTGTTTTACAGATATGGGTTATCATGCACTCGGTGCGACTCTTGTCAAAATTAATACTAGCTAACTTAATCGCCATTGACATAATGTCCCTTACATGTAACACACCAACACTTACTCACAATATTTTGCTAGTTGCTTGGAATGTGAACGAATTGTATACGATGTTTTTTTTTGGGGGGGGGGTAGCATCTGTCCTGGTACTACGCTTCACTTTTTCTGTCGTCAGTCAGTGGAGAAGAAATCCCTCTAGACTGAGGCAATTTTTATTTTTTGTTCCAATCCAGAGTACCCCTTTTGGGAGAGTTGGATTTTTCCTGTATTAAAAACTGACCTTGTGTTTAACTTTGCCCTTGTGAGGAGGTAAGTCAATAGGGACATCATTCACCTCAATGGTACAAAAACGAAAACGTAACTTGGGATTTTATTGTGTTCACTTTTCTCAAAATACTGTTTAGTATTCTCTAACTATTCACATACATTGCTATGCACTTCAAAAAAAAAAAAAAAAAAAAAGAGCTAGCTCTGCATGTTAGGAAACTTAACGAAACAACGCTTTGCTTCAACTATGACAAATAATAATTTTCTTTCATCCAGACCCCATAAAAAATGTGTTGTCTTTGTGCCCCCCCTCCTTTTTTCTCTCTTTTCCACCCCAAACAAGACGTATTGCTACTTAGGTGTGACGAGCTACTAATTATGATTATGTCTACAGGGATATAATTGGGGAGTTGAGAAGCAAGCTGCCTGTTTGCGTTACATTTAAACTTCGACATGTTAGTACAATCAGGGTAATAAAAAACAGGGAGAGAATTCCGCAGTCTACCAGTCTACTGGAAGAAACTATTAAAACATAGGGCTTTTCGACATCTAGGGACTTCAACAGTATGCTCAGAGAAGCAATAAACAGTGAGATAATTCCAAAGTCGAGCAGTCTGAGGGAAGGTGCTATTAAAGTAGAGGACTTTCTGGCATCTAGGGACCTCAACAGTGAAGGGGTTTGAATTTGCTGCTTGTAGATCGCATTCCATTAAAATTCTTGTAAAACTGATATATGGATGCAACAGGTGATCTGTGGTTATATTTGATTGAGAAAATTTTTAGTTCTTGTCCAGAGTTTTCCCTATATTAAAAAACAAACACAAAGAAAAAAATCTGTATGATGTACGTACCCGTGATTAATAATTCCAATCTGTGGACATCTGGCACGAAGGCAAACCTCACAATATTATTATACCATCTTTTTTCAAACTGAAACATATCTATCTAAATAAATATTTCAAATATTCTGGTTAATGCAGTTTCTGGTTATGAAGCTCTGCCTAAAAGTCTTTGCAGCAATTAGTGAAATATTTCCGTTCTATGGAGTCCGGCACAAACGAAGACCCCACGATATCGTACCATCTCTAGACAGAACAGGTCATTTAAATTGCTTTAACAATTTAGGTACGCTATACTTTGGAGAGATGAGGGTGATGACGTACGTATGAATATGGAGTTTCCTTGGCTTAATATCATATATATTATATAAACTTAAATTAACGAAAGCAAAAAATACTCTGTTATGAAGATGCAAGGACAAACATAAAAATCAGTATGTCTGTCGTCGTCGCCTGTTTTTTAAAACAAACTGTGGCTTCAAAAATTTCTGTAAAATAACAAATGGAACCCAACTGGGTCTTTTTGACTCACTCCCCAGTGTGTGTGAGTGAATGAGTGTGTGTGTGTGTGTGTGTGAGAGAGAGAGAGAGAGAGAGAGAGTGTGTGTGTATGTGTGTGTGCGCGAGTGTGTGTGAGTGTGTGTGTGTGCACGCGCGTGAGTGTGGGTATGTATGTGAGTGTGTGTGTATGTGTGTACGTGAGTGTGTGTGTGAGTGTGTATTACGGCCATTAATAATTTAATGAATAATGGTTCGTATCTAATTGAGAGATGAGATAGAATTCAAAATTATCTCCGTCTGATAAAAAAACAAACAAAAAAAGACAGCAATAATAATAATAATAATAATAATAATAATAATAATACGATAGCGTGTGTGTTCTTTTGTGTGTCACGCTTATATTCGGGTCGTTTAATTGTTATGTTCTTTTATTTCTTGTCATAAATAATTTTACCAACAATTCTTCATAAGTTTTGGTTTCGGTTTCGACTATAGCTGATGCCACTTAAATCACCTCTTTTTTTATAAATAATTTTATCAAGAATTCTTCATAAGTGTTGGTTTCGGTTTCGATTATGGCTGAAGGAACTCAAGTTATATATATATATATATATATATATATATATATATATATATATATATATATATATATATATATATATATATATATATATATATATATTACCGATTTTGTGCAGGTAGTCTATATATATGTATACACACTCGTGAGCTATATATATATATATATATATATATATATATATATATATATATATATAATATAAAGCTGAACGCCTGTGTGTGTTTGTGTGTGTGTGTGTGTGTGTGGTCACGAATAGGCTCCTATATGGTTGACTATTTAAAAAAAAACTGATTGCATATAATGATAGAAGATTATCGAGGATCAGGAATGGGTATGTTTGATCTGGCAGAACGGTGGTTCATAAAAATTGTGGGGTCTGCGTTCGCGCCTGGCCCCCAAAGTATGGAAATAAAAAATGGAAAGCAAACGTTTACAAGGATTTTTGATATAGATGTACATAAGAATACTTTGATAAGTATGTTTCAACTTAAATAGGGATGGTATAATAAAATTGTGGGGTCTGCTTTCGCGCCTATACTCCATGGAAATATGGCACAAACTTTAACAAAGACTTTTCATATCTATTTGCGTAAGTATACTTTAATAATTATGTTTCAATTTGAAGAAATATTGTATAATAAAATTATTGGGTGTTCGTTCGCACCTGACCTCCATAGAATGTAAATATGTCACAAAGTTTAACAAGGTTTTTTAAAAGGGGTGAGAGTCCACAATAACACCTTAACTTTAATCTTAATTCACGTTAGCTTTTATTTATTTTTTGAGTTGAATCATATTGTGTCGAATAAATTCACCTCATAAATTCACGTTCTTATTAAAGTGAAAGCCAAAAAAAAAAAAAAAAGGGCGGATCTTTAGACAATTCTCGACACAAATTTGGCATAACTCTGTTTTTTCCTTTTCCACTTGCACGTGGCACTCTTTCGAAAATAGATAAATAGATAAATAATAAAAATAAGAACGTTACTTGTTATCGTGTCAAAAGAAGGAAAAAATCCTGCTCACGTGATTACGTGTCTTTTTTAAAAACATTACATAACCTTTTTATTTTTATTTATATATCTGTTTAAGCTTTTTTTGTCAGTGTACTAGAATGAATTCAGTTGATTACAACCCTTTCTGCGTGTTCTTTACATTACAATAGTACAACCCTGAATCCGACGGCGCAATACTACACCTGTTACGTTGTTGCTCTATAATAAAGGGTTGAGTGTTTGTTGCGTCATCTCTAATAATGGATTAGAAGAGATGACGTGTTATATTATATATTTATGTTGTATCATAAAGGGAATCGTGTGTGAGTGACATGTATTTTCAGAACCTACCTCTGCTTCTTCGATGTTGGACCATCTGGAATTTCTCGTCCCCCAGTGAAGAGGAGGAGACAACGGGAAGCCGTCCGTTGTCTTCTGAGTCGAAATCAAATCTCAACGATTCAGCTAACCTGATCACATGACTCGCACGCAATCCAATCAGCTGATCTTAACTTCCGGTCAACGTGTCTACACTATAACTCACCTCTTCCCCCCTCTCTCTCTCTAATCCTTAACACACCATTCAATACTGTAAAACTGAAACGAAGCTGTTCTGCTTGAAAAGCGCACCATTTTCTTCTTATTCATATTTATATCGATTCTTTGCTTTAAAAAACTAAAGTAATTACGAGTTTACTTTTTTAATATCCCATTTTGCTGTTTCGGATTATTTTACTAAAGTAAGTAAAGCTTCATTATTTTCAAAACTGTTTTTGTTTCTTTGTTTTTCGATATTTCGTCGATATTATTTAGTAAGAGTGTTTAGCAGAAAAGCCAACAAACGACTACCCGAAAAAATAAATATACAAGAAATAGATGTTACCATAGTCAATAAAAGTTCAGTTCATGTTTTTTTTTTGTTTTGAAATAGTTTTTAATGCTCTTTACTTGAAATAATTTCAGCGAACCGAAATTAAAACGAAATTTGAGGCGATAACTACTTAAATGAATTTTTATAGAAACTACACATGCCATAATCGTATATTCCTCAAGCACAAAATAACGGAAAACATTAAATATGTTTATAAATATTCCTTACGTTGACGGAACTCTCTTAAATTGTGAAGACAGAATGCTCAGGTGCCCCTCCTTCAAATTGAATATGGGGCTCTCCATTTCAAAGTCGCTGCCATTTTGATTTTTTTTTAAACTGGTTCGTGAATTAAAAAAATTTTTTTTTACAAACTACTTAAAAATACAAACCAATGAACTTTTCTATCATAAAAGTAACTTTTATTGACTATGGTAACATTTATTTCTTGTATATTTATATCATTATATATATAACATTTTCTCTTTGTAAGGAAGCATCATTTTGTTGGTCACTCTTGGCTACGAATGGAAACAAAGTTGATATAAAAATATATTTTCGCGAAAATTATCTTTACTTTCATCATATTTTGCTTAGGGTAAAATTTTTGAGTATCAAAACCCATCTCTTTACACCCCTCCTTTTCATAACCTACCACAGTTTCATCAATCACAGTCCATTTTCTGTAGGCTGTTTTTTAACCCATTCAACGACGGGTACTTCTGCTAGTATATATATGTATATATATATATATATATATATATATATATATATATATATATATATTGAGAGAGCGAAAAACACAGAGAGAACGAGAGAGAGAGAGAGAGAGAGAGAGAGAGAGAGAGAGAGAGTGTGTGTGTGTTATATTTTATGTTTTAGAGGTGGCAAACTTTAAATTGACAACTCTATTTTCTTTATTGCAAATTTAGCAACTATCGGTTATTTTGAGTTCATCTTGATTTGGTAATCTAGCATGTGGTTCCAGCAGGACTGAGCCACATGCCACACAACGATCGATACGATCAATTTAATGTGAAAAACATTTCATGAACGAATAGGTTCACGAAATGTGCCTGTCAGCTAGCCACCTCGCTTGTGCGATTTAAACCCATTGTTTTGTGTTGGCAAAAGCGTGTTGATTCTGATAGTGCTTATTTCGATCAATAAATTTTTGTTTGAGACGAGATATGTTCATCTGAATTTTAAAGTTAAAAACTGCAAGAACTTTCTTGTCAACCTGATAAAGTGAGTTTAGTAGTTTTTTTGTTGTTTCTTTTTTGTTTTATAAATAAAACTCTCTTTTTTGTTTATTGCAGATACAACAGTTCTCGAGCGAAATGCATCAAATGCGTTTATTGCAACGTATTTTTCTCGCCAAATAAATTCATCTTTCATTTCCATCGGACAGCAAGCAACGAGTACAAGCATGCCGATGCCGCCAACTTTAACTCTTGGCGTAAACATCTGCATCTCGTTGAACCAGTCCCATCCGAGGATATCGTGCACGCATGGGAAGACGTGAAAGCCATGTTTAACGGGGGCAGCCGGAAACGCCTCACCGTCAACCACCCAGCTCCGTTATCATCGCCTGTGAAATCAAACACAAAAGAGATGCGTTACATCCCGTACTCGCAGAAAGAAAACTCTACCAACGAACAAATCCCTCTCCCTGCAGGTGAAAAATTCACACACGTGGTTCCTTCGTTTCCAGTCAACCCGACTCTATACAGCCCAGCTTCGGTGGAACCTCTGATTCCGAGAACCCACCCTGCTTTTCCGAAACCTCGGGTTCCAACCAGTTACGGTGAGTTCTTCAGGACCTTAAGCGCCCCTTACAGCATGTGGTGGATGAAGTATGCCCCAACTATGGCAGCCGGATATAATCTGAACCATCTACCTCGAAATCCGTTTGACATGTCCGCTCAAGTTCCACATCAATGGCCGGTTAACCTGAAGCGCATGCGTGGGTCTAATACTTCCGGTGACGATGCAGACTATAAATACAATGATTTCAAAATGACGGATCAATGGAATGCTTTCACTCTTATGCAGCCAACCAGAACGTTCTTTACGGAAGCTGGAAACACTGAGAAAACGGAAGTTAGTGGAATAGGAGTTCCGGTAAACCAGGGGATTGTCGGAAGCGAGACAGCAGCAACTTGTGACTATTCGCGTCATATTCGCGATTCCTCTACCGGGGAAAAGATGGCGTCTCCCCACCTCAGTGACGCGTCTTCAAATGGCGAACGGTCAGAATTCGGAGCGGCGTACGACCAAGCGGAACACCGAGAGAAATGTCTGATTCGCCAGCGAGATGCCGCCGACGTCTCATCTACCTCTTCTTACACGCCACCTGCACCCACGACGTCCATTCAAGTAGCCGACACTTTGAAGAAAATACCGACAGACGACGAACAGATGACAGAAGATGATGAAGAAATGGACAAGAAAAATTTGGTAATCATCTAACTTTTGCTATATTTTGTTTGTGTCAACAAATTAGAATGACATCATATTTTGACAGCTGTAATTAGGGCATCATCTAATATATAAAATTATATTGCCGAATTATCGATTTTTGTCATGAATACCTTAAAATTTAAACTATATTATCTATCTATCTATCTATCTATCTATCTATCTATCTGTGTATTTATCTATCTATCTACCAATATATATATATATATATATATATATATATATATATATATATATATATTATACTTTTAAATAAATATTACAATTATTTTTATGCTTACAAACAGTAGTATTTTATGCTTACGTAATCATCAGTGTAGGAAGTGATAATTTCTGAGAGATTCAAACAAAGCCACAGAGCCACATATGATTTTGTAGGCCAGAATCGCTTCCTTTTCCTTTTTAAATTCTTTGCTATAATCACGCATAACATCATCTGCTATGACGTCATATGTGACGTTTATTATGGAAAAACAATCAA
>NC_136509.1:11679545-11727045 GCF_053919585.1 Euprymna scolopes | reverse complement strand
TATAAATTACTATATATATATATATATATATATATATAATTATTTTAATATCTACACACATTAGTATTTCATACTTTCATAAGTACGGGGAGTTACGATGACAGTCGGTCGGGAGATTCGAACCTGGCCAGGAAGCTATCTCTGACTTCATTAGCAAGAAACAAACCACGTTAACCGCGAGAAATACAGTTGAAATTAACATTTATATTAATGCTTAGACGACCAGAGTGATCTTATGATTATAGGCTGCATTATTTCTCTTGAGCATATTTCATTAAATAAAACAGACGGTTTTTGTCTATTAATTTTGTTTTGGACCCTTTCCATCTTCCAAATAATCTTTTTCACTTCTGGCACGAACTGGCTGATGTAATTGCTATATTTGTTGTAAGTTCGAGTACTTTCCAATCTTTCTGGATTCATCGCCAGGGATAAATTAATCTAATTAGTTTTGAACAATCTATAAAGTTTTTTTTTTAAACAATGTACATATTTATTCCACTGATTAATTATTTTAATAACTTTACAAACGTTTCAGGATATTACTACTATTGGTAACATTTATTTTTTTATTGATGTCGGATTTTTAGTTTTTATAAGTAATGCTTCTAGTATTTCAAGTTTTTGTTTATTATTTGGTCAAGTTCAAGGGTAGTTGTGTTGTCAACTAAAATCTTCATAAATTAGGTCAAAGGAAACGAATGTTGATTAGACAGATGGTTAAATATAGCACTGTTTTCGAGCGATGCATAGTTAATCTCCTCAACAGTGTTGTGGTAGTCAAACCTATGTATATGCTTTCTTCTTTACAGTCGCCCAAAAGAGATTTAAATTCATATGCCAAGTCAGTCGTCTCAAGCAACTCAGTCGAGGAGGAGTTATTAGTTATAATCAGGTTAAAGGTTTTAAGTTTATTGTAGTAGATGATTCATTTTATTTTTTTTGGGTCTATTGGTTGCACATTTTTATTAATAATAGTTTTTAATACTTTTTTCTTCTACTCTGTAATTATGGCAGCATAATCACGATGACACACTGGTTTCCGTCCGATCACTGGTTAAGCCTCGTTGAACCTGGCCAGTATTAAAATGGGTGACTATTTGGCAATTCTGGGTACTATATAAGCTCTCCGCTTACCACGACATTGTTTTCAGTCTTGTGCCTTTCCTTGTTACTAGGCCTAAGCGGTGCGATTAAAGAGAGGTTTGGTTAGAGATTGTGCAAGCGTTGTCTCACAATTACATGCGCAGCTACTCTTACAAGGGTAATATATATATATATATATATATATGCATATATATATATATGCATATATATATGCATATATATATGTATATATATATATATATATTTATAGTCATCCACATAAAGTAGTTTCGTATGTTATATATATATATATATATATATATATATATATAAATAAGTGAGAATGTGTGTGTGAGAACACTTCTGAACCTATATACTCAACGAATTTTTAATGTACAGACTTGAAATTTGGTATATAGAGTATTCAGATATGTGGAAAACTTTTTAATCGGTTTTCACCCGGAAAAAGGGCTACTAAGGGGTCAAAAATTAGTATTTTGGTCATCAGATTTTTATTTGTTTGTCAACTGCTAAACGAATGCGTGTGCGCGGCCATGAAACATGACAGGTTCTTTATGTTATGAATAAGTACGTTTGAAAACACTTTGTAACGATCGTGCCAAGTTGGTCTGATGCTTATCGTACATAACTCACTGTCTTTAGGTTTTGGTTTCGATCTCAGCTCGAGTTTTTTTTTTAATTTACACGAAGTGAACTGTTTAGAAAAATACATAATGCTCGTATGCGCATGTATCAGTGTCTTTCGTTTTTTATAAAGTAATTTAATGTTACGTTTAATACCTGGTAACTCCTGGTAATCTGCTAGTATATATGTATTCCTGCAGGTAAAATGGTGGTAAAATTGATGTTTGTTTTTAGATTCTATCCAATGAAATCACCTTTAACATTAAAAGAAGTAAACAAATAACAATGCATGATATATAAAATTTAATTTGAAAGCGAGACAAATCTGTTACAATGATATTTGATTTTTATTATATTTTAATTTCTTATCGTTTTGTTGTTCTTTTTAGAAAAGTTGCGAAATCTTTTGACGAAAGCAAAGAAATTGAAGAAAAGAGCCGCACAAAACCGGAAACGACTTCGATGTAAGAATTCTTTTGGTGTTGTCTTTTTTCGAAATCGAATAACGTGCAAATTACTACTAAAGCAAAAAAAAAAAAAAAAAAAAAAAAAAAAAAAAAAAAAAAGATAACAAAAAACAACGGTCCGGTAAGATGAAGTGTCAAGGCACAAGAGTGATGGGTATTGCTTCTCGTATAAGAGTCGCCACGGCCAACTACTTCCCACCAACTCCGTTAACTGCTCTATACAATCTACCATTTTAAATGTAATGTAAACAAACATCTTGCTACCCAACTCCCTACTCAGGTTGCTCCTATAAATTTGCAGTAGCTACTTACGCTTCAGTGGCAGTATGCTTTGTTTGAGGCGAACAAAAGTTAAAAAATGGTAGTGAACGAAAATTTGCCCATAACATAACAATATAATAGGAAAATTTTTGTCTTTTTGCCACTTACTTTCTTTAGAGTTAATATTTTTTACGTCACTTCCTTTGACACGTTAACATAATTTTTTCATCTAAATTTAGAAGCGGAATTGTTCTTTTTTCGCAATCCAAACACCCCGCGTACAATCTTGTTACACACTTTCATTAAATACTGACTTGGTTATTTGAATTTAATGTGCAAAGATAGCTGACGATATGTGATCTGCTTATCAACTAGAATTCTGAGTTTTAATATTTTATTGATATATTATCGCCACATAATAAATGTGTGCATTTATTTTATTGCAGTTGGTCTCAGCACGGCTGTTGACGAAGAAAGGAATACAAATTTGGTCGTGGAACATAAATTAAAAGGTAAGCTTCATTCTTGGAAAATTTAAAGTTTACTGAAACGAGCAGGTTTAGCATGACACCAATATCACGTCACTTAAACATATAGATAGTAAATATAAATTAAGCTGGGGCAAAAAACTAGAGCCGATATCCGGAACGTTTTTGTTCTTGCTTTTTTATGGAGGTATAAAAGAATAATTAGAATTATTATTATTATTATACTAGGTATAAAAGAATAATTAGAATTATTATTCAATTATAATTATGTATATATCCAATATTTTCAGATTATATATATATATATATATATATACAGGGTATAAGGATAAAATTGTCGTCCTAGAAAATACGACAGGATTCCATTTCTGTTTGATGAAAACCGATTTTCTTTTTCATTGCAGTTGGTCATTTGCGTACAAATAATAAGAGCGATAGGAGCCTTCTATGATGTCTGAAAGTGACATAATGTTAAATGAATGAGATCGGAGATGTGGTGCTGTACAACTCATGCTCTCTACCGATCCAAGTTATGACAGCAGGACCATTGCCAGCACCCTCAAAATGCAAATCCGAACGGTTCAATGCTTGAGGGCACGGCTCAACGAAGTTTCAGGTCACAGTTATGTTCTTTGGTGTGGTTTCAAGTGAGGGCCACATCATGCCACCTCACACTTTCGAAGTCGGCTTGAAAGTCAACACCAAAGTGTACCCGGATGTGCTAAAGAGTGTGGTGATCCCCTGGTGCAATCAGGTTGCCGCTGACAGATCCTGGGTGTCGCAGCAAGACAGCGCCGGCCCACAAGTCCAAAGAAACCTAGATTTGCCTTCAGTAGGAGAGCTACGACTTTGTACCTTTGTTTCACTGCCCCCCCCCCCCCAACCTTAACCTGCTGGACTACTACGTCGAGAACATAACAAACATGATCTCCCACAACACAAAAGCAAGCATGATCGCCGCCATCTGCCCAATATTCTCCGAGCTACCACCGATGCTTGTGGAAAATGCATGCTCCCAATTCCGGACCCGTATTGAGGCGGCGATTGAGGCTGAAAGCGGGTACATTAAATGGATTTCAGTTCTACTACATAATCAAGTTACCTGAATTTACTTTTTCAATAAAAGTTTTAGAATAAAGCTGTAGTGTTGTTTTCTTTATCGTTCTGTGTGAAAAAACTCTCTCTCCCAACTCCAATCTCCTCTGTCTGTCTGTCTGTCTGTCTCTCTCTCTCTCTTTCTCTCTCTCTCTCAAAACGTTTATGTGTATAGTCTTTTTAAGTTATCTTCATCTTCTATATATATAAAAGCGAAAACGTTTGTGTGTGTGTGTGTGTGTGTTTGTATGTCTCGCAAAAACTTTCGACACGGGCATGTATCATTTTAAAGCTCCAACCTTCGCCCGACAAATATCGAAAAATTGGCCCAAAACATTAATTCCTTCACCCTAAAATCATCAGTTTTGTACAGGGAGGGTGTAGCAAAAAAAAAAATCGTTCCTTCATTTTGCCTTTTCCACGACTACTGCGACCATGACGTCATGTTTGACCTAGAAAACGTTCATGTTAGTTTAACGTGTTGTTTTTTTAAACGTTTCATTTTGTCACTACTTTGTTGTTCGTTTCTTTGGCGTACGTGTAACGTGTCGAGTTTTTTTTCCGCCTTACCCTCGAAGCTTCGGGTTCACGCCCTCCTTCCGACCCAAACTTTTTTTTCTTTTACACCTCTAAACACCGGGGCTTTTTCTTACCCCCCAGCCCTACACACACAACGTTGTTATCTTAAGATTGCATGTTTTTTTTTTCTGATTTTATTTTTGTTTTGTTTTTCCGATTTTTTTAACAGGGTTATTACTTACCCGCCCCCCATACACACACCTACAAACACCCGTGCAACGCCGGGTACGCCCCGCTAGTTAATATGAAAGGTAAATTCCGTTAATTTAATGAAGTAACCAAGTGTATTTTAAGTCTGTCTTTAATCTCATCTGCTAATCAGTTTTTATGGATCGTAAGTTTTTTTTTGTTTTTTTTGTTTTTGTTTTTGTTTTTGTTTTTTACTTTCACCTACACATTGAAAAGAAATACTAATTGCCAACATTTTATTTCACTTCTATTCCAGAAAGTCAAGAAACGTTAAATGTTCTCTGCAGTAAAATGGCGGTTGGTGGGTTATGTCCGAAAATGTCTACTTCCGAAATGCCCGGATCAACAGTTGACATGAAAAGAACTTAAAAATTAAAAAAGAAAAAAAAATGATGGACTTACAATGATTTGCCGAGATCAGACAATACGTAACCGATCATTAAAAAAAAAAAAAACTTTTTTTAAAATTCATTTTTATTCATTCTTCAAAATTACCCAAGACTGTTGAAAGCTTGAATCTATAAATATCGATTTCTGAAAATTTCTACAAACTTTGAATCAGAAACAAGTGTAGGTCAAATCTAACAATGAAATGAATCCCCGTTGTATATAATTGGATATTTATTTGACTATTTATTTGGATGTTAATTGAATGATTAATGGGATATTGAAATGAATGTTTTATTAAGTATAAATTTAATATTTGAATGAATGTTTAATTAACTATTTAATTGGATAATAAATCGAATATTTAATTGAATGCTAAATTTAATATTTATTTGAATGTTTACTTGTATAGCTAATTAAATATCTTATCTTTAATATGATTTTGATTATTTATGTGAATGTTTAATTGAATGCGCAACTGAAAATTTAATTGAATGTATAATTCAATGTTAATTGAATGTTTCGACTTATTTCTAAACGATTCTTCATCGTGTTTATGTTCTTTAAATCTCTCATATGGCGTTTCTGTCACACGTGAAAAAATATCTGTACGATGTTTCGATATGTAAATAAATTCACAAGATATGCAAAAACGAAAAGAAGACAAGACGTTTTTTTATCGAAGATGGCAATGATTGACAGAAGAAGGAAGAAAGAGAAAAGGAATAAAAAGAAGAGGAAATAAAAAGAAAGAAAATGATGATGACCTATCATAAGGGCCCTATTGTATTTTTAAGTATTATACATTTTGAATTCATACAACACTAATACACACACACACACACACACACACACACACACACACACACACACACACACACACACACACACACACACAAACACAAACACACACACATATATATATTCCATGATTTTCTTATATATATATATATATATATATACATATATATATATATATATATATATATATATATATATATATATATATATATATATATAAAGCTGAACGTCTGTGTGTGTCTGGTCACAAATAGGGTGACTATTATAGAAAACTGATTGCATATAATGATAGAAGATGTATCGAGACACAAGAATGTGTATGTTTGATCTGGCATAATGATGATTCATTAAAATTGTGGGGTCTTCGTACGCGCCTGGTCCACAAAGTATGGAAATAAAAATTAAAATACAAAAAAAAAAGTTTACAAGTGTTTTTGGTATAGATGTACATAAGAATACTTTGATAAGAATCTCTATTTACGCTATGAATACCAACATCAGTATATTTCATAAGAATGAGTTCCCTGTGGAATTTCCGCAGGTCTTGCTAGTTGTTATTATTATTTGCATCTCGTTTTTTTGTTGTTGTTTTTTACAGCAAAGCAAATTACATAGCCCACCAAATTTATTGATTTTATCTACCAATCGTCGACTTTTTATATTGTTTATGAAAACTTTCAAGTAGCATGTTGTATATTAACGACGAACTGATACCATTTAGTTTTGTTTAAAATCAAAATAAACCTTTCGTTGTCTTTCAATTTGCAATACATTACAAGGAAAACATTTGAGAAAAAATATACCTCGAAATTACCCGTGGTTTATGTAAAAATTTGAAAATTTACAAAAAAAAAAAAAATCTCTAATTGAATATTTATAAATATTAAAAGAATCGGAATCGGGAATCGAATCGGAATCGGAAATTTAGAACGGAAGCAGTAATTGGATCGGAATCGGGGAAAATTTTGAAATCGTCCCATCACTAATATATATATATATATATATATATATATATATATATATATATATATATATATATATATATATATATATATATACCATCTGATTATTTTGCTAAAAGTTTTTCCTCTAATGAGAAGAATTAGCATTCGTTGAAACTCCACGGATTAAGGATTCCTATCACACCTGTTTTGGAGTATTCTGCCGTATGATAAAAACTATTTGTAAATTTCTACTTCAAAGCTCTGTTCTTACTATTATAGATATATATATATATATATATATATATATATATATATATATATATATATATATATATATATAGTAATTTATAAAATATATATGGCGATTAAGCTACACTGAATATTCAGCGTTTCGTCCACTCTAGGATTCGTCAGGATTATGCGCGAATTCTGTGGTTGTTTCTCGTTTTTATATGGTCCTCTTCTGTTGAGGATTTTAGTTAGCCAATCAGCTTTCTAGTATCCACCGCGCCCCTTCCTATCAGCCAATGGGCATGCATTTTATCGAGCAAAGGATCTGTTTTAGAACTAGGTTAGTGGTTTAAGTCAGACATTTTCCTTCCTTTTTTATATATATATATAAATATACATATGTGTACATACATATATGCATATATATACACACACATATATATATATATATATACATACATATATGTGTGATCGTTTATGTATATTCATGTTTATTTAATTTATTTATTTGTTTATTTTCTATTGTTTTTGTCAGTTTTAAAGCTATTTTGTATCGCTATCCTAGAGTAAGTTTTATTTTGTGAACACAGTTATTTGCTATTTCTCTTCTACGGTTTAATAGATTTTGGGGTCATTTAAAGTACAGGATAGAAAATTTTTCATGAAGGCATAATTTACATGGGTCGTCTAAATGCCTACAACTGGTAGTTTGTCTTATTATTTTCCATTCGACTACCGGCGAATGTCCGCTTTCTTTGAGTTCCCATATATATATATATATATATATATATATATATATATATATATATATATATATATATATATATATATACTTTGTAAACTTATAATGTATATATTCAATAAAGTAACTAAAAGTTGCCACAGATAATTAAGTTCAATAATAAAAAAGTGATGTACACGTTCAGGCACACACACACACACACATACACACACAAGTATATGAGGATATTATACACGAAACGGGAAAATAAAAACATTAGATTTACCGGTTTCATTTCCTTTTTTTGTTTAATAACGTATTTCCCCCTTCACACGTTTCTTGATTTAATCACATAAATCAATATACGAAAGTATAAATTTATGCGTAAACTTTAAGTATTTACTTCAACAGTGCTCTATACGTAGGTAGAGCTAGGTAGTAAGTTATGAAATATATATGGCAATTAAGCTACACAGAATATTCCGCGTTTCATGCACGCTAGGATTCATCAGGCTTATGCATTTATAGGCACTTAATTTCTCTTAATTTTTGTATTAATTACCGATGGCCTTGAGGTAAAGATGCTAGCCTACGAAGTCAAAGGTGACTTCGTGACAGGATTTAAATCTCCCAACCAACAATAATTATCATTTCTTAAAGTGATGATTACGTAAGCATGAAACACTAGTGTCTGTATAAATAAAAATAACTGTTGATACTTATTTTGAAATATTATACATGCATGTGTGAGGGATATGCAATTTGCGTGTTCCAAAAAAACATCTATAAATATAAAAGCGAAAATGTATGTATGTATGTATGTATGTATGTATGTATGTATGTATGTATGTATGTATGTTTGCTTTTTCTGTATGTCTACAAAAGGCTTTTTTCAGAGAAGCGGTCGGTCGCTTCACAACTTTTTAAAACTTTTTTTATATCACATATAAATCGTAATATCTCACAGTTAACAACGAAGCTCGCCTGTCTATTTAATTTGCTCGATTAACGGGAAGATAAATATTCAACATTTGTCGCTCTCCGCATGTGGGTTAGTCTTTTTGCTATAACATCTTGGGAAAATAAAAATCCCGCAGTCAAACTTGACCTCATTAACCCATTAAAACGGGCACCTGCCAAATCCAAGTGATTAAATAAATTCAAACGTGTTTCCGTTAGCATCTCGCGGTGGAGCAATCGTTAACGTCGCACTTTTTTTTTCACACTTTAATTTACAACTTTGTCTCAATGGTTCGGGTTCGATCCTCATACTTACTTTTTTTTAACCTTCCCCCACCCCCGGAGTTTCCACACACACCTCCAAACACCCGGGCAACGCCGGGTACCCCTCGCTAGTCTATAATATAAATCTCACCTGTGCGTTTAAATGTATAAAAACCAAGTTTGCTGAGTACATTTAAAGAAGACATGAAAAAGAAAGCACGCGAAAATAGAGGACGTTTAAATAGGGTTACATATTTACATATATACAGGGAATATTTATTTACACACAAAAGTTACGAACAATACAGAATGTGTGTGTACGCGCATGTGTGTGTATGAACAACAGTGTATGAAGTAAAATGTTCGTTGCGCGTATTGTTCATTGTGCATTCGTATGTTTGATGTTTGTGTGTTCACGAGTATTCATTATGTGTGCGAGAGTTCGTTAAGGTATGCACGTGTATTCTTTCTTACCTTGAAAAGAAAAGCGCCCTGTCGAGGCGTGTGGGTAATGTGCGTGCGTTCGCCTCAACGATTTGAATGAAAGAAATAGAGAGAGAGAGAGAGAGAGAGAGAGAGAGAGAGAGAGAGAGAGAGAGAAGGAGAGATAGATCGTAAAAGGAAGTAGAGAATGCCACCTGTCGGACAAATCGGAAATCACGACAAGGGTAGATAACTGGTGCGTAATTGACATACGTTTATATGTGTGTGTGCGCACATCAGTTCGAAAAAGCATCTATCTATACATACATACATACATACATACATACATGCATACATACAAGCAGACACTTTTATATAGAAACACATTTATATCTATTTTGCTTAACTTTTACTTTTATATTGATTAACTTAAAAAAAACTTTGAGAAAAAATGTATATTTGCCACCCGTATTTCTGAAATTTAAAACTGAAGACTTGTATTAAATGTTCGAATAAATTGACTTCAAATTTAATGTCCGTCGTTCAATCAATAATTTGTCACTTAAAAAAAAATTAATTATCTCACGTGAAACTCGATGCAGGTTACCTCTATCGTATTAATCAAAAGAATTTGGTCTTGCATGTGTCACGCGAATCGCTCTTCTTTGACGAATTCAATAGATCTGGCCCTTTTTGTATCACTTCCCATCGTGACACATGATATCACTCAACGGTGTTGGTCGCCCTTGTGCAATTCAATGGGGGTTTTCCCCTCGTGTCATTCTCGTGCAATTCTATAGTTCCATCCCTCGCGTCACTCGGCGTCAGTTCATAGTTGGTCCTTCTCAATGTATTCGTAACTTAATTAGGCTAAACTGTCTCGTGTAACTAAATTGTGACACTCGTATAGTTTAATCCTATTCGTGTGACTCAACAGAATTGGCTTCCTCTTCGTATAACTAAACGGTCCCTCATATAATATAATGGAACTGGTCTTACTCGTGGACCTTAATGGGGTTGCCCCTCCCTTGTGTGACTAAATGGTCCATTTCGCGTCATATAATGGGACTAGTCTTACTCGTGGAACTTAATAAGGTTGCCCCAAGCGCTTATTTAAGTAAATGATATCCACTGTGCCATATGATGTGGTTAGTCCTACTCGTATACCTCAATGGGGTTGTCCCTCCTACATATGAATAAATGCCCCTCATTTCATATAATGAGGCTGATTCTACTCGTATAACCTATGGGGTTACTCCCTTGTGTAACTAAATGATCTCCCTTTGTAAGCTATTTTGGTTTTAGGAGAGGAATGTTTTTGTTTTTGTTTTTTTTACATAGGAATCAACACTTATCAAGGCCAAGAGGCCACTCGAGGATAAGGGTTAAAGAGTGTACAGTAGTCAATTGGACAATATAGTAATCGTTAGAAATGGAAATTCGGTAAATTTTTAAATTTAAGTGGAACGGCTCATCAAGAACTTGCTTACGTTGGACTTGAAGACAACCATATTGTAGTCAGCTGAAAAGCAGGAAAACGGAAGACAGTTCCACAGGCGTACAGTTCTAAGAAACAAACAAAATGGCAGTATCAATCTCGAGAAGTTTTGAATTGTAAAAACTTGCAGACGAAAACGAAGATTTTTCGGTAGGTAGCCAATCGAAAGAAGTCTTGAAGAGCTGAATCCACTGTGAAAACTTTCCCCCACTCTTTATCTGTGCCTAAATCAAAACGTGGATTCCATGAACAAAGCTTCTTTCTTAGAACTGCACGCCTGTGGAACTCTGTTCCGTCTGCCTACTTCCCACCTGACTACAACCTGGATGTCTTCAAGTCCAACGTTAACAAATTCTTAATGAACCGCCCCCGTAAGTAAACACTTCATCAAATCTCCAAACTAACGTAATGTACATGCAATAACCCTTATCCCTGAGTGGCTTCCGGGCCTTGATAAGTGGTGACCACTGTGTAAAAAAAACAGCAAAGTTCCTTCCAGTGTGAAGAATGGAAAGTTATGTACAGGAATTTGGAGTGATCCCGCTTTCTGGTTGATTGTAAACATAGAGTCGTTTCATCTGATTGGTCAGTAGCAGAGCTTGGTTTCATTTGATTGGTCAATTCTTATCGCCCTTGTCTATAAGTAGAACCTTCCAATGTTTTGTCACCATACCTTGTTCAGCATATGAAAAATATTGTAACACATTCAATGGGTGCGGCCTTGCTTATATTACTCAAAAATATTGACCTCTTCGTCCCAAAATGTCAGATAACAATTGGAATTCTTTTCATTTATTCATTTTTATAATTTAAATAGTTCATAATAATCATAACAATATTTAATTTTGGGGAAAATAAGTTAATATATGACTCCTCGCCCTTATCAAACCAAGAAGAAAATTGGCGGTAGGAAGATTCATACTAACAAGTAAAAATGTGTGCAGAACTCTACCTCGTCTGTTGTAAATGTCACTTGTTCTCGATGTGTAACATGTTGGGGCCCTGTGGTAGCACAAAGAATCGAGTACGTTAGCAATATGATAGTGGAATGATCTCTGCGTATCGAACAGCCTATCCGGAGGTGAGCTAAACTTTGCAAAAAATCATTAACAACGAACTGCACAAGCATTGCAGTTACTTTGTAACCACATTAAACAAAATGTGTTATTCTCAGTTTTTTTTACATAGGCATCACCACTTATCAAGGCCAAGAGACCACTCGAGGATAAAGGTTAAAGAGTGTACAGTAGAAATTGGACAATATAGTAACCGTTAGTAATGGAGATTCGGTAAATTTGTTAACTTATATGGAACGATTCATCAAAAACTTGTTCACGTTAGACTTGAAGACAACCATATTGTAGTCAGCTGGAAAGCAGAAAAACGGAAGACAATTCCATAGGCGTGCAGTTCTAAGAAAAAAGCTTTGCTCATGGAATCTACGTTTAGGTTTAGGCACAGATAAAGAGTGGGGGGAAATTAGTGATAGTGTTTTCTGCTATACAAGTGTTTCTTGTGAAAGTTTGGTGACGGGGGACCATAGAATGGAGCTCAGCTGAGCACTTGCCATGAAAATAACGATAAAGCAGAGACAAACTCGCAACATCTCTTCTATGAGAAAGAGGTTGCAGGGAAGAGAAAAGGACATCCTCCACAAGGCTACGAAGTCTATTTTGAACTCAAGGCAGGATAAGTCCTTTCTAGCAGCTCCTGTCCAGATGTGGCAACAGTACTCCATCCTTGAATTGCATCAGCAGTGAGATATCTACTGGATTGATAGAAGGATCCCACCATTTTTCCAGCGGAGATCAGGAGTAAAGGTCAAGCCCAGAAGCTTGTTAAAACATGAGGCCTCCCCAAGTTCACACATGATCAACAGCACACACACACACACACACACACACACACACATACACACACACACACACACACACATACACACACACACACACACACACATATATATATATATATATATATATATATATATATATATATATATATATATATATATATACACACACACACATGGTTTTATGTATTTTTCACCAAAAGCTGTTGTCTGTATAAAAAATGTATAAATATTTTTAGTTGTTTTAAATAAAGTCTACAATTGTAAATAAATTACCTCGGTGTCAATTTTCATTAATTTATGTCGTCGGACGCGCAATACATACCGCAACAAACGAAAAGATAAATATATTTGACTAGAGGAATTTAAAACAATAAATAAAATGTGCCAAAGTTTCAGAAAAGCAATATATGATAGGTTATTGAACTGATCAGGGGAGTTCGGAATTTTAAAAAGGAAAGAGATTTTAGATATAGTAACGAAAATATAAAAGTTAGAATCAGAGAGTCACGAAATGAAATGTAACGAACATTGAATCATTTATTGTCTTATGATCCAATGAGAGATCCAATATAGCCCGAAAAAGACGATCCGGCATTCGCGACTCAATCCGAGCTGGATTTTCATCTGTTTAATACGAGAAAAAATTACATTAAAACATTTAACAAATTGTTTTGGCGTTGCTCCGCATGCAACCAAATTGGAAGGATCTTTATTTCGGCGTCTTCAAGTCAAGTGCTAAACACCGGCGAATTGAGAAAGACTAGCCGTTAAAGAACTTATATATATATATATATATATATATATATATATATATATATATATATATATATATTCTGATGTTCTAAGTAATACGTATGGTTCTGTGATATGCGACCATCTTATAAATAACCATGCGTCACGAATTTCAGTGCTGACATGTTTACGATCCTTAGTAAGTCGCACTCTCCCTATCATTTGAAAATCTTAGAGACTCTTTTTATTAAGTCTTTGAGACCTTCTCTTTGCAAGCAAAAGGAAAATCTTCTTGGACTTAATTTAGTCTCTATGTAATCTTCCCCCGTTTATTTCTGTTGTTTTTTTTTTGTTTTTTGTTTTTTTTCCTACCCCCGCCATTTTCATGACTTTTTTTGTTTGTTTTAAATCGTATTTTCCTCGATTTAGCTTTGATAAGTGAGAAACGAAACCTGGTTAGCTAACCTTTATTTCTATTTTTTATTTTTTAAATTCATTATGCTTCTTAATCTGTATTTAGCCGTTATAAAATTCTGTACCCCCGGAAAATTGTATATATATATATATATATATATATATATATATATATATATATATATATATATATATATACAAGAGGAAAAATATTGATAATAAAATACATATACTAATTCATATAAATTAATTGATCAATTTAAAACAAGGGAATACAATACAGTGTTAAGAAGATATGGGAGCTATTTATGCTAAACATTTCGAAGCTTAATGCTTCCCATCAGAGGAGGAGAGGGAGGTGCTAAGTTATAGAATAATGATGCGACGTCTAGCAATAGGCATGTTAGGGGATCTTGTATAGGTTCAATACATTAGAAGGGGAGACAGGGTGATCTAGGGGATTATTTGATAATTATAGTACTTTAGATATGCTAAAGTGGTATTTTAACAGGATTGAACGGAAGAGTCATAGAGTACGTTTTTTTTATTTTTACAAAGGAATCCCCACTTATTAAGACCCAAAGCTACTGTAGGACAAGGGTTAAAAGTGTACAGTGGTCAAAAGGACAATACCATAGAATCGTTAAAAGTAAAAATTTGGCAAATTGGATTACTTAAGGGGAACGGCTCATCAAGAACTTGTTTACATTGGACTTGAAGACGGCCATATTGTAGTCAGCTGGAAAGCATGTAAACAGAAGAGAATTTCACAGGTGTGCACTTCTTAGAAAGAAGTTTTGTTCATGGAATCTACGTGTAGGTTTAGACACAGATAAAAAACGGGGGAAATTATTGATAGTAGCTTCAGCTAAACGAGAGTTTATTAATTGATTAATTAACTAATTAATTAATTAGGGTTCAACGAAAGTTAAATGCGCTGAGTTATAACCATTAAAATAAAGATAAAGATAAAGAAAAACGAATTTATTACAAATGCGCAAGAAAATTAAAAAAATAAAGTAAAGTGAAATAAAAAATAAAATTTGCAGATGAGAACTGTGATGGGTTGTTCAATAGTGTTAACATGGTGATATATATATATATATATATATATATATATATATATATATATATATATATATATATATATATATATATATATATTTAAAGTGATGGTTGCGTAGTTCCAACGAGAGAAAAAATGTATATTTAAAAGAGTGTAGCCATCAACAATTGTGGGTTTTTTTTAAAAGGTTTTCATCATATTTTTATTTTAAAATATTTTTATAACGCGTTTCGAGCTTAGGGTGTGCTCTCTTCAGATATTTTCGTAAAAAGTTTTTCTTTAAAATGGGAGTTTGTGGATATGCCTCCGCTGATATTAAATATGTTTTTCATAGTGGTGCGGTGCGTGTGTTCAGTGTTTAGACGTTCTGTCTCCAATTGTAAGTGTTTCACTGTGACCGGTCAAAGTTAGTTTCCTAACTAACTAACTTTGACCGGTCACAGTGAAACACTTACAATTGGAGACAGAACGTCTAAACACTGAACACACGCACCGCACCACTATGAAAAACATATTTAATATCAGCGGAGGCATATCCACAAACTCCCATTTTAAAGAAAAACTTTTTACGAAAATATCTGAAGAGAGCACACCCTAAGCTCGAAACGCGTTATAAAAATATTTTAAAATAAAAATATGATGAAAACCTTTTAAAAAAACCCACAATTGTTGATGGCTACACTCTTTTAAATATATATATATATATATATATATATATATATATATATATATATATATATATATAATAAATGTTAAATATTTTAAAATCGGCGTCCGCTAATAAGACAGTTTAACATCTCATTAACCCAGCGTTTTTAAATTTAAATAATCACTTTAACCATTCGTGGCCAAAATACAGCAGCATGTCCGCATATCTACTAACGAACTTTAAAACAAATTTTCTAATGAAACTCAATAAGGTAATTAATAAATTTTCTTTTTTCTATTTTTAATTTTCTCCTAATTTTCTATTTCAATTATGAGAAGTAGTTTCTTCCCCAGAACCGCTAAACTCTGGAATTCCATTCCAGGCTACTGCTTCCCCAACTGTACTGACATGCAGAAGTTCAAGTGTAACGTGAACCGACATCTTGCTGCCCAAATCCCAGCATAGTACCCCAGTAGTTGTTGCCCCTGATAGGAGCCCCCTACACCAAAGTGGCAATGTGCCTTGTTTGGGGTGAAAATGTAATAAAAAAATAAATAAATAATAAAAAAATAACATTTACAACTTCCTGCTTATGTTTTAAATAGTTTCAAGACTATCCACTTTACTAACTACAAAAATGTTAGTTTACTTTGGTGTCTTACACCTCTCTCCGCCCTCTTTTGCGCTAATGATGAGGTTATATACTAAAATAAAAATGAGGAGATTATAGTCTAAAGTCTTTGTCAATTATTGTTAATGATTATTGTCATTTAATGAAATTAATATCATTTTCGAAATGATCGGAAAATCAATTTTATTGTTTTTTTTCCTTTTAAAACTGATTTATAACTTACAATTATCAATCTTTATACGCAATATATATATATATGTGTGTGTGTGTGTGTGTGTGTGTGTGTGTGTGTGCGTGTGTGTGTGTGTGTGTGTGTGTGTGTGTGTGTGTAAAAATGGAACGTCTGGTTTATTCAAAATCGATAAACTAGAAATTTACAATTCCGTTTTCTGTGAAATTTTATAACAGTGAACATTTATCATTTAACTGTGTTTTTAAATATTAAAAAGTAAATATTATCTTATTAAAAAAACTTTTATTCGTTGGGGAAAAGATGATGAAAAATAACGATTCTGACTATAACACATTTTTTTTTAAATCGTTTAAATAGTAACACAGAAATTAATATTAAATGCGATTTGGACTTTAACACACTTTTTTATCGGTAAAATAGTAACACAGAAATTAATATAAAATAAAATAAAATATTTTTCGTAATGCGGAACTATTTTCGCCATTTTATTTCCGGTAGAAATGAGCGGTCCACGAGTTGATGACTTATTACAATATTTCATTATCTGTTTGATCGATAAGTATATAAAAAAAATCCCTTATTTTTTAAATTTAAATTTATTGTGGCGGTCCTTTACACCATTTTGAAATGACGCAAAATAACGATTCTGACTACTCGTGCGTATAAAAAACTTTTTTTTAACAATCGTTAAAAGCGTAAAACATAAATTGATACATTTAAGAAATAAAGCATTAGTAAAAAATGTTGTTGTTTTTTTCGATACAACTTGTTTTAACAAACTTCAAAGTACACTTTTTCTCCGAGATGCTTTTATGAATACTTTTCCTTTATTAAAACCGTGGTACACATTAGCATTGTTACATTTAAGAAATAAAGCATAAGTAAAAAAAAAAATTTTTTCGATAAAACTTATTTTGGTTTTGTTTTACTGTACACATAGATTCGAAAACGTTGTCAAAAAACAAATATATAACAAATAAATGTTATCAAAGGCAAGATAAGTTACTTTTCTACCCAACATCTTTTAGTGTTTTTATTTAATGTAACATGTTTATTCAGTTCGACAAACATACAGTGTTTACCGATGTGTTGGAAAATTCAAAATGGCGCCGAACTCTCTGCTGAACACGGTACGTTTAGGAAAATGAGTTAAAAATAAAAAATATACAAAATACTGTCAGAAACTAGCGCAATATATGTTACCGTGACATACGCTGACATATATTCGGTGGGTTTTTAACAGTATGTGGTATAGTTTTTATTTTTTAACTCATTTTTCCAAAGTTATTCTTTAATATTTATAATATACTTTAGTTTTGCCATTTTGGATCATTTTGGTAAACTTAACAACTTAACTGTAATTCTTATTTCATGTATATATATATATATATATATATATATATATATATATATATATATATATATATATATATATATATATATTGCTGTGAGTCCAGAATGAATTTACATATTGTTTCGCTAGGAAGATATCCTCAAAAGATGAGGAAATATCCGACCAGCTTCGTCAGAATTCATAGATGGACTGAGTTATAATACCAAATACGAATGGAAAAAATCGTAGCAGATGAAGGGGAGTTAGATAAGAAGGGGGAGTGGAAGTGAGAGGACGTTAGAATTTAAAGTAGTAGGAGTGTATATAATGAGAGGGGGGTTATTATTAAATATTAATTATGTGTTTATGTTTATAGACGCTGTTGTAGTTAATAACGGCTTAAGTTTAAGTAGCAGTTTGCAGTCAATTTAACAGATCACCATGACAACAGGTTGCAAAGTCAGTATTGGCCGGCGTGGTGTAGTGGGAGGAGGAAAAACAGGTTCCATACGGGGTTTAAAGTGATAGTGAGAGTGGTAGGCGGGGGGAGAAATTGAATAAAATTTTTTGTTTTTTATTTTTTATTTATTAATTTTTTGAATTGTCGGTCGCTGTAGTTGAAAGAAAGAAAGAGAGAAGGTAAAATAGGAGGATAAATTAAGTTGCAGGTTTATTTTGATAATATAAAAATAGGTAAAAAATATCAGTTAATCAAATAATAAATTAATAAAATAATTAAGGAAATGTTTATGATAAGTAAATAACACACACACAAATACACACACACGCGCGTACACATGTACACATACCCACACACATCAATGGGGAAAGAGCACATGCATGAGTATATATATATACATACATACACAAATACACAAATAAATAAATATATATAAGCTTCAGATCAAAAAGATAATAATTAAAGTGAGAATTAGTGAGAGGTAAATATAAAACAAAAAATATAATATATGTAGATGGTAAATTAAATTATTAGTTAAATAATGCAGATGGTAAATAGATAATTAGTTGTCAACAAGTAAATAATAAAACAGAAGAGCAAGTCAGATGATACCAAGTGTGATAAAGACGTAACTAAAACATTAGCAATCAAAACCTAACAATCGAATTAGCCAATAAGAAACTCTGAGGCGAGAATTCTGAGTGATTGGCAGATTATAAGGATAAACGTATTACTGAAAGTTATGGGTTGTAAATGTGTGGTAGATAGGGATACGGGGTCATATATGAGTGTATAGTATTCATCTTAAGGGGCTTAGGGGGTAAAGTTAGGAGGGGTTTGGAAGGTATTGTGGGGGGAGGAGTTGAGGCAAATTTTTGGTGTGAGAAGGAGGCGGTGTAGTGAAGAGAAAGTGGAAGCCGATTTATAGAGAAGTGAGGTGTAAAATGCGGTGTGTTAATTAAAGCCAGTGCTTGTGTGGTGTTATGAGGGTTAAGATGTGATAAGGGTTGGGATTTAGGTTTTAAATAATGAAATGAGGAGTGAGTTAGGCAAAGAAAGATACACTTAAAAAGTCGTGGGGATAAATAGGTGTGGGTTCTGTGATGGGGTTCTTTTAGAATGAATGGGGGTATATACAGTTCCGGTTGTAAGTAGGGGGTGTGTAATTAAGGATCAAGTGAGTTGTGCGTTTTCTATAATTGGGCAATTACGTTATTGGTATGAAAACGGTATAATATTATATTTTAGGGGTGGGTTATAGGTATTGTTAGAAGGGTGAGAAGTTACTTAAGACGTGGGACTTATAATGTTTGCAATTAAGTGAGGTTTCCGTTTTTTATGTAAAAGTTTGTCTCTATCTCTAAAATTAGTAATCAGTAATTTTTCAGTTAAGCATAAGTAACATCGGGAGTTCAGTGATTTACAGGTACTAGATCTGTTCAGAATTTCCCAGCTAATAATTGGGGTGAGGTTGTTACGGGTAAGTAGTAGATAGTGGTTAGTTAGTGAAGTACTATTGGGGTGGTTGGGGTTATTTAGGGAGCATTTGTGCACTCTAAATCTGTCTTTGAACGCAGTGCTTGAGAGGCCAATGCAGAATTTTTTGTTTTGTGGGTCTTCAGCAGGAGTAATAGTTGCTTTGTAAACCACATTAGTTGAGAGACAATTTTGTTGGAGCGGGCATTGAGCTTTGTTAAGGCAGTTACAATTATTTTGACTATTGTTATTATAGTTGTGGTTATTTAGTATTTTATTGTTGTGTTTTTTATTTTATTTTATTTTCTAGATTAGTTGTGCAACTGTAGCTAAGCTTAATAGTGTTCTTATTAAAAATTTTATGCAGGATATTGCTAGGGGGAAGTGATGGTTAAGAAACATGAAGAATTTTTTATCTAATTTAGTTTTTATCATATTATTATAGAGAGGGTTAAACCAGAGGACTTTGCGGGATCTATTATTCCTATTTGTATTATTGGGTTTATTAGGGTCCAAGTATGTGTTATTAGTGTTGGGATAGCCAGATTCCTTTAAAGCATTTTCAAAGAAGGGTTTGTGTAGGTTAAAAATGCTGGGATTATATGAGTTTGTGCTAAGCCATTTTTCTATTGATTTAGGGATATCTTTAATAATGTGTTTAGGGTGGTTCGACATAGGGTGTGTATATAAGGGATATGTATTATTTTTGGTGTATGGTTCGTAGGTATTATTAGGGAGGTTAAAGGTAACATCTAGAAAATTTACTGTTTTTAAGTTGGAAGTCACTCTGATATATATATATATATATATATATATATATATATATATATATATATATATATATATATATCGTTAAAGGTATTCAGGGGAGAAAGGTCGTGAATTAAAACGTGAATTAAGAGTGCTCGATAAAAAGAGCAAAATATAATATGACTTCTTCACAGGATCACAAGTTTTCTTACGTCGCCTGACGAGGACTTTTGGTCCTTACCGATCAATTATCTGAAACATTAGCATGTTCTGTATAACGACTATGTAATATTTGTCTATATAAATTAAAATATTATATATACGCGCGCGTGCATGCGTGTGTGTGTGTGTGTGTGTGTGTGTGTGTGTGTGCGTGTGTGATTATAATAAGTGTAGTTCTTGCAGCGAGGGTTTTTAAGCCTCTTTTATTATTTTACCTGCCACAAACCCATCATTTTTTTGTTATTCCACATACCAGTCATATTATGTCTAGTTCGTTGTTTAATAATTAACGACAGTCAGTCAGATTCAAGCGACCTTGTCGGCGTCAATTGCCGGAAATTAATATTTCAAGAGGATGTCCGTTCGTCTATGACTATACCACTTTAGAGCTTACGACACACCGTAAACCGTTCTGCTTCACTGGTACGACGGTGTGGGCAGGCAGGCGATTGCACGCCACGTGCCGGATATCAAAAACGGAACGGTTATGAAAGGGTGAAATCAATATCAGTGGCATAATTTGATCAGGTGTCATCTTTTCTGTCAGCATTATTAGCGCCATTGATTTTGTCTCCTTCGTGTTTGTTTTTTTGTTTTAATTTTATTATCGTCCTATGACGCCATTTTGTTTCTTTTGATATGATGTCTGTTTATATGATTATCAATCAGAACGTAGATTCCATGAACAAGGCTTCTTTCCTAGAAGTGCCCGCCAGTGGAATTCTCTTCTGTTTGCCTGTTTCCCACCTGATTACAACTTGGATGTCTTCAAGTCCAACATAAACAAATTCCTGATGAATCGCCCCTTTAAGTAAGGCACTTTATCAAATCTCCAATACTATTACTACGATACTATCCCATTAATACACCTAATAACCTTTATCCACGAGTGACTTCCGGGTCTTGATAAGTGGTGATCTCCATGTAAAAAAATAATGAAAATATTTCAAAAAGTCTAAACGCACAAATATACCCTGTCAACCAAGTGTAAGAGAGATTTAAACAATTACACTTAAAGAGACAGTCAGAATCTTAGAAAGATCTATCGGTTAAGAATATGTGAGACAGCGTGTGAATGTTTAGCATCCAGTAGAATGCCCCATTCCCAGTTTAAACTAACTGATGAGACATTTGAAAAACAGTGAAAATTTTAAAAATGTTATATTATGGATGGCCCTATGTCGAATAGCGAATATATAAGCTAGTATGAATTTTGATATAAGCGCATTAAGTGCAGTTTGAGATGACACGAGTTTTGGGAAAATGATCTGCTCCCACGATTTACATGCATATCTATAACCATATTGACGCATATATACATTTAAACACACAGGCGTTTAGATAAAACCATATTATATCACATTATTCATCTTATTTGGATTCTCAGGCTACTGTTCTCATCTTGATCGTCATTTTTACAACGCTTCAGTCAAGGTAACATCCGACATTCTTCAAGAGTATCTTGTAAAACTCTGGAATCTTTCTGTCGAACTCGGAAACCTTTCTGTCGAACTGGGGAATCTTTCTGTCGAACTCGGGAATCTTTCTGTTGAACTCGGGAATCTGCACGGAATTTCGAACAGAACCCTTTATTTAATCAACAGAAGTGCCACGCTCTCGTTTCGTCAGCCAATTACTAGGTGAAAGTCCTAAGTAATTCGTAATTGTATTTTGAGTGCCGCCCGCACTAACGATTGAACCTTACACCTCGAAAGGAGTATAACTTTACGAAGGACTTCTACATAGTGGCTGACGGAACGAGAGCATGATAACCTAGTGAATTAAATAAAGGGTTCCGTTTAGAATTCCGTGCAGATTCCCGACTTCGACAGAAAGATTCCAGAGTTCGACAAGATGCACCTGAAAAAGGTTGGAGGTTACATCGATCGAAACGCTGTAAAAATGACAATCAAGATGAGAACAGTATCCTTAAGAATTCATATAATATGAATAATAAATCGTCATCTAAAAAAATTCAGAAATAGAAACCTTTAAGATTTTGCGAACCTCACTAATGTGATAATGTCTATGTTGTATGATGTCACGCAATTATTATCACGCAACTATTAACAAATCTTCGTTTCAAAATCCCAGAAATCTTTTTTGTTTTTCTTTACCTTTACTTGTATTGCTCTTCTTAATCGAGTAGAGCTTGATTTGTTAAAGATATATTATTCTTTATTAGCTTCATTTAATAAAGAAAGTACAACAAGCATATTGTATCTGATTAATTTATGAATGTATTATATTATACTCTATTAATTTATTAATTTAACAATGTATGATATTACATCTTATTAATTTATTAATTTATAAATGTATTAGATTATATTCTATTAATTTATTAATTTATAAATTTATTATATTATACTCTATTAATTTATTAATTTATAAATGTATCATATTATACTCTATTAATTTATTAATTTATGAATGTATTATATACTATATCCTATTAATTTAGTGGTTGCTATTGACTGTAATCTTTTTAATTGTTATATATCATCTGCATTTAAGAAAAAAATCGATCAATATTTATCAAACCTTTCATTGATTCATGTTTTTAAATACAATCAACTATTAAATTACAAGAAAAAAGTTTGTTGTAGATTCGTAAATAGATATGCGATACAAGCGAAAGTGAACAAGATATGAGCTTACATGAGCTACTCTCTTTCCTTCTCCATTCGTTCGGCTTACTATTTCATGTTCGTTCCTTTTCATTTCTTCCTCTCCCTGTGCCGGGTGGAAATGGGATGAATTAAAATCAACTACTCTTTCCAGCGTCCGCACAAACACAGTGAGCGTCTCGAAATAATAATATTAAAAAAATATTATTTCACATAAAGGTGTGAAATCAAGATTTTTCAACCAATAAGCATTATTTTTAAAGCATATTCTTTTGAGATGCTGATGTGAACGAGTTTATTCTAATATGAGAAACATGACTTGTTTCAAATCGAAATTCTGCTCTCTGTAAAAATAAACTCCACACACATAAGATAGAACTTTGAAACAGATACGCATACTTCTAATGCCCGTGTGTTTTTTGAACACCCTAAAAATATTACATTATGGGTGGCCCTGAACGAATGAGCTAGTATAAATTTTAACATAAGCGTACTAAGTGCAGATTGAGATGACACGAGTTTTGGGAAATGGATCTGCTCTCATGATAGATGTGGCAGGGAATGACATGTAAGGTTAAAGAGGTCAAGATACAAAAAACAAAGAGACGTTGGTCTGTGTAGCACGTGACGTCATTGGATCGTGGTTAACAAAGGAATTAAAATTTTAATAGAGTTTCGAGTGAATGGCGAGGGAAGCGGACGGGTGACATTTGCTGTCGTAATATATTTAAAATTTTAAAGTTTTCAAAAGCGAAAAAGCTTCACTCACTTTGTCCGTCCAGCCATCTGTACTGAAGAAGTTAGTATCTAATTCATTGAGAGCAATTTACTGTCTGTCTGTCTGTCTGTCTGTCTGTCTCTCTCTCTCTCTCTCCCTCTCTCTCTATCTATCTATCTTTCTCTCTCTCTTTCTTTCTTTCTTTCTTTCTTTCTCTATCGTGTGTGTGTGTGGTTTCTCTCCCCAAGAATAAACTTCTTTTGTCCACCTTTGCGAAGAAAAAGAAATTTATCCTTAAAATTTGGCAACTAGTTTGTGAGCCAACCACGTGACTATAGACAAAAGTTTACTTCTTCAACAACAACAAAAAAATATGTTGAGAAAAGCTTTCACGAAGAAAAAAAAGTAGTTTTGAAATCATAAACTGCTTCGGAGATTTCCGGGATTCTCCATCAATCCTTACATCATCAACACTCTGATCCCCAGCTGGCATCAATTGTGATTGATGGCTCTCGTCTGGGTGAGGCCCCGTGTTTTGACAAGCTTCTGGGTTTGACCTTTACTCCTGATCTGAAATGGAACACGTACATCAAGTCTGTTGCCAAGGTCGCTGGAAAGATGGTGGGATCCTTCTACCGCTCCAGAAGATATCTCACTACTGATGCAATTCTCTATCTATATAAAAGCCAAGTACGTCCAAGGATGGAATACTGTTGCCATATCTGAGCAAGAGCTGCTAAAAAAAGCCTATCCTGCCTTGACAGAGTACAAAATAGACTTCGTGGCTTAGTGAGGGATGCCCTTTTCTCTACCCTGCAACCTCTCTCCAACAGAAGAGACGTTGCGAGCCTATCCTTGTTTTATCGTTATTTCCATGGCAGGTGCTCGTCTGAACTCCAATTTCTGGTCCCCCTCGCCAATCTTTCACGAAAAACACCCGTCTAGCTGAATCCACTGTGAAAAATTTCACCCACTCTATATCTGTGCCTAAATCAAAACGCGGATTCCATGAACAAAGCTTCTTTCTTAGAACTGCACGCCTGTGGAACTCTGTTCCGTCTGCCTGCTTCCCTCCAGACTACAACTTGGATGTCTTCAAGTCCAATGTTAACAAATTCCTAATGAACCGCCCCCTTAATTAAACACTTCATCAAATCTCCACACTAACGTAATGTACTTGCAATAACCCTTATCCCTGAGTGGCTTCCGGGCCTTGATAAGTGGTGATCACTGTGTAAAAAAAAAACAACAAAAAAAACAATGTATATGGTAGATATATATGGTAGCTTCCTTCAGTCTTGACAGACTATGCATACTCACTGTACGGGTGCCTGCACATGGATTTTTTTTTTTTGGCAAGAGTTGCGCAATCTCCAACCACACCTCTCCTGAGTTGGCGTTGTTAAATACCAGTAGGAAGTGGAGGTTCAGGACGACTGGAAACAATGCAGAGATAAGCGAAAAACACATACAGCGTCTAGAATTTCCAAATAGTCACACATCTGGTAATAGTCAGGCTCAACTTTGCTTAACTTCAGTGACCTGGTGTATCAACATGATTATACCGTATACAAGAAACAATAGATTCTGATTATATAAGTACTAAAATTTGACAAGAGACTTTTTAAAATATGTCCAAATTTGCCTACATTTGTATATATAGTGTCCTGGCAGGCCAGCTTCAGTTTTGCTGCTTTTGAATGAATTTTACTTAATTTTTATTTTTTTTTTTTTTGCTTGGTTGTTTCCCCTGTGGCCTTGCCAGACCACTTGACATGCAGGTTCAGGAAAGCATGTTGCAGCAGGTTGCCGCCGGTACACTATTACGCAGAGTACCGCCTTGTCGCTTGCCCATCTGGCGAGTTTACCCGGAGGTGTATCTCCTCCAGTGAATTAAACGCGCCCTCAGATACAAACTTGGAAATTTCTACGATTCGGTGCACACACACACACACACACACACACACACACACACACACACATATATATATATATATATATATATATATATATATATATATATATAAAATTCAGATTTGAGATATTAAAAAGTAGGGACGAATGACTACAATGAGGTTGTTAGATAGTGATCGATAACAAGAGCAAATTATTTATTTATTATTTTTTCGAGGGTAAACCATTACATTTGTTCACTACAAACAGCCCTCTGTTTCAGTCAATGAGACTTCGTCAGGCAACCCTGAACCATTCGACGCCATAGAAAAAGGTCTAGTACATGTTTGCCGCAGCGAATGGTGACATCTGAAGTGCGTGCGACACGAAGTTGCGCCTCGTGGATCACTTGAAACACTTCATAGCTGAGGGTTGGCTAAATCCTAAATGAGTAAAAGTGTATACTCGTATCCGAGTTCTGCCAACGACAACGATAATAGTGGTTTGGCAAGGCCACAGTGGAACAACCAAGCAAAAAAAAAAAAAAAAAAAACTAAGTAAAATTCATCCTAAAGCAGAAAAACTGAAGCTGACCTGCCAGGACACTATATATACAAATGTAGGCAAATTTGGACATATTTTATTTGTTTGAAAATATAGGTTCTTTTTTTTTTTACTAATTGCCATAAAATATTAACCATAGAACAGAATTATAATGTTCAAAAAGCCTTCAAATTTTCGTGTAGTTTCTTCCCATAAAACCAAAGATACGAGCATTTCAATATTCAGTTTGGCTACTAGATTATATATATATATATATATATATATATATATATATATATATATATATATATATATATATATATATATATATATATTGTTACATATGCGATAAAAGGTGTGGTAATGCAATTTATAACGTAGGGGTATGAACGGAATCTTAATGATAAAAGCAAATATCGTTTACCTTTGTAACATGTTGCCAAAAGGGGGGGTATAAGGGAATGTACGGGAAAGCAAAAACCCAAGTATTTTTCTCTTTATCGCATATGTGACATAGCAAAAAAATGAAACAAGTGGATAGAGATACAAGGACAAACACAATAAAAACGCGATGGAATAACGAGGTAACAAACACTTTTCCAAATGGTACAAAAATAGATTTATTTAAAATAAAAAAAAGGAAGAGTTTAACGAAAGTAAAAGAAATTTATTCAAAGTTATGGAATCTGAAGTATATATCAACGTGTATTGAAATGAGCGAAAGTCTTTGGGGGTGGGGGTAATCAAAGTCTGTTCACTTACAGGTCTCTTTTGTTTTCCGCCTTTTTTGCTTGTTTTGCTGGTGTGTTTCGCAACTCGTCAACGACGCAGTTAATCCAAGATATTTCCCTCGGTGGGGAAAATGCTTGAATAGCAAATTCACGTGTTCTCTGTTCTTGCTCGCACTTTATATATCTGTCTGTTTTGTGAGGGATAAGGGATCAAATCGTCCGCGTCAGTACATCCGCACCTCCTTCGCTTGATAGGGAAAAGGTCATCGTCTCTTTTGTGAGAAAGTAAATTAATCGCGTTCTCTCGCATGAGTGGAGAAGAAGGTAGCGTCGTTCATGTGTCGTGTATCCGTATCTCCTTTTCGCATGAGGGAAGAAGTCGACACCCCCCCCCCCACGAGGAGAGAGACCTCTTAACAGGTTGGCGACCCAAACCGAAAAGAGCGATTTCCTCCAGTGTCCAGTTAGAAATGGAAAGGGGAAGCGATACCACTTCTAGTCCCCCTCTCTTCATCTCTGCTTCGTAATCCGGTCTAAAAATAGACTTGACGAAATCTTTAGCCGGTAAAGTCTCTGCAAGTTTTAAAGGGGAGGGCACATTAGTAGACTCTCACTCAGTTCAAAACAACTACTGTATTAGCCTATCTTGTGGGAAACATGTTTTATTTTACCTCGGCGACAAAATATAAAAACAAAAAACGATATATCTCGTCAGTCTAAAATTAAATATTTAAATTTTGATTTCAATACATAATCAAATTTAAAGATTAGGTCACATCACCCCACCAGAAAAAACGAAAAAGTGTGATATGAGACAATTTTTCATTAAATTTAGTACAAGTGGTGCACGCAATTTTCACAATCCTCGTGGTTTCTACCGCCTTGCAAAACGGTAACGTGAGTGGGAGTGCCTTCAAATATTTATCTGACGGATGGCCTTTATACCAATTTTTATTTCGACGAAAATTGTTTCTCTGAACTTTATTCTGTCACCATCTTCATCGTTGTTGGGTCGGCTTATTCTCGTCAATGTTTTCCACACTTAACTCGTCTTTCTCTTTCGAGTTATTAATTGAAATTTCCTCCGCTGCTATGAATATTTTCCCCGCATATTCTATCTCCGTCACATAGTTCATTCTCGCAAGTAATATTACCGTCATCTTCATTGTTCGGTTTGTTTTCATCAACATCACTATCATCATCGTCGTAATCATTATTACTGTCGCCTTCACCGTCAACATTATCGTCGTTTACGTGGACTTCACCAACCTTCTTTCCAACACAGGAAAGTTTAGTCTCACTGGTTTCCTTAATGAATTTCTCCCCCTCAGATATTCTTTTACTACCGCCGTCGTCATAATCAGTATCATCTAGCTTATAACTGTCGTCCTCCTTGTATTTTGATAGGTCCTGAACTGTCATCTAGGCTTCAGCCTCTGTCCCATCGACGAGATGTTGCATCCCTCTGCCTGTTCTACAAATACTTTAATGGTGAATGCTCTGACGAACTGCAAACACTTGTACCTCCCCGACGTAACTATCCCCGAAAAACCCGAAAAGCTACTAAGTCTCATCCCTTTACAGTAGAGATCCCTAGATGCAACAAATCCTTTTACTCCAATAGTTTCTTCCCCAGAACTGCGGGTCTTTGGAACTCCCTTCTGGGATTCTGCTTTCCCAACTGCAATGATATGCAGAAGTTCAAGTGTAATGTTAACAAACATCTTTCTACTCATCCCCCTTCATAATGACCCTGCTAATTAAGTCCCTGATAGTAGCCCCCCTGCTTCAAAGTGGCACTGTGCCTTGTTTGGGGTGAAAATTGAATAAAATATATTATCGTGGTCCTTATCACCTTTATCCTCTAATTTCTCCTTACTGCCATTTTTAGCTTTTTCTTTCGATTTATTCCCACTAATATCACCGTCTCTGTAGTTTATTTTATTTATTCGTCCTCGCTATTACTTGGCTTAACTGGGTTAGGACAAACTAGTTGGGGTGGGAGATTCGTAGAACTATTTGTGAACATGGCTACTCCACCTATATGTTCGTCTATCAACGCCTTCACTTCTTCCGTACTTGACTGATTTTTATATTAGTTTTTTCGGTCTCTATGTGGATTTTCTCTTCAGCTGTCGGTACTAGTTTTAAGACGGCTTTGTCGAAGACCTTATTTTCCACTAAGTGTATTGTTACTATTATTTCTAGTTGCGTCTTCCTCATACTGGGTGCGACAGCTAAGTCGTAATGTTTTCCTATGACTATGATATCGTCCTTTTTCAAACTACGTAGTCCTTCGAATGCGGGAGATTCTATGAAGCTATCTACCCCTGTCATAACGTTTTTATTTCGGTTTTAAAATATTTTTCTACTATAGGGATTAATTCTGCTCTACTAAGAGCAGGTATAACACTTAGTCCATAATGTCTCCCTATTGTCACAATGTCGTCTTTGGGTAATTTTTTAAGGCATTCGCACGAAGGCGACTTTAAAAATACTTCTACATTAATCATTTTTCTATCCCCTAATCGTATCAACTTCGCTATTTCTCGCTTGTGTTCGTCTGTCCCGCGTGTCTTAACTACAAACATATTATATGGCTCGTAGCCCCCAGTTATTTCACTCACAACTAAATTCAAATTTCCAGGACGAGAGCACGATTTGTTACATATGCGATAAAAGGTGGGCTAAGGCAATTTATAACGTAGGGCTATGAACAGAAACTTAGTGATAAAAGCAAATATCGTTTGCCTTTGTAAAGCGTTGCCAAAAAGGGGGGGTTTTAAGGGAATGTACAGGAAAGTAAAAGCCCAAGTATTTTTCTCTTTATCGCATATGTGACATAGCAAAAAATAAAACAAGTGGATAGAGATACAAGGACGAACACAAGAAAAACGCGATGAAATAACGAGGTAACAGACACTTTTCAAAATGATACAAAAATAGATTTATTTAAAATAAAAAAAAAGGAAGAGTTTAACGAAAGTAAAAGAAATTTATTCAAAGTTATGGAATCTGAAGTATATATCAACGTGTATTGAAATGAGCGAAAGTCTTTGGGGGTGGGGGTAATCAAAGTCTGTTCACTTACAGGTCTCTTTTGTTTTCCGCCTTTTTTGCTTGTTTTGCTGGTGTGTTTCGCAACTCGTCAACGACGCAGTTAATCCAAGATATTTCCTTCGGTGGGGAAAATGTTTGAATAGCAAATTCACATGTTCTCTTTTCTTGCTTGCACTTTATATATCTGTCTGTTTTGTGAGGGATAAGGGATCAAATCGTCCGCGTCAGTACATCCGCATCTCCTTCGCATGATGGGGAAAAGGTCATCGTCTCTTTCATTAGAAAGTAAATTAATCGCATTCTCTTGCATGAGTGGAGAAGAAGCTGTCGTCGTTCATATGTCGTGTATCCGTATCTCCTTTTCGCATGAGGGGAAGAAGTCGACCCCCCTCCCCCACGAGAAGAGAGACCTCTTAACAGGTTGGCGACCCAAACCGAAAAGAGCGATTTCCGCCAGTGTTCACTTAGAAAGGGAAAGGGAAAGCGATACCAGTTCCGGCCCCCCTCTTCCTCTCTGCTTCATAATCCGATCTAAAAATAGACGACGAAATCTCTAGCCGGTAAAGTCTCTGCAAGTTTTAAAGGGGAGGGTACAAGCTCTGTTCAAAACAACTACTGTATTAGCCTATCTTGTGGGAAGCATGTTTTATTTTACCTCGGCGACAAAATATAAAAACAAAAAAAAACGATATATCTCGTCAGTCTAAAATTAAATATTTAAATTTTGATTTCAATACATAATCCGATTTAAAGATTAGGTCACAATATATATATATATATACATATATATATATATATATATATATATATATATATATATATATATATATATATATATAATGTGTGTGTTACAAGAATGGGAATAAGATCGATTCTATAAGAGGAAACTTATCAGGATAATGCAAAGCTCAACAAATTGTTTTGGGTCTTATATAGAGTCTCAACAAAATTTTAAAAAATGACAATATAAAAATATATACTAATTATATAGATTTATTAGTTCAATCCATAAGGATCATACATCAATTAGGGCTTTACATCATGGTATTTCGAAACATAATGCTTCTCATCAGAAGAGGAGGGGAGATGCTAGGTAATATATTAGAGTTGCGATATTTAGCGGCAACTACATTAGGTATGTGTGCATTATCCTTATTGAATAAAAAAAATAAATCTATATACATTAGTATATATTTTATATTGTTGTATTCTAATTTTATTGATACTCTCTCTCTCTCTCTCTCTCTCTCTATATATATATATATATATATATATATATATATATATCCATAGATATACTATATTTTTGGCAATTTTATAAGTTCGAAATCTCAACGATTATTAGTCAGAATTTAATAAATGAAGGATCGTTGGAAAGGTAATGACCTGAATTTTGTAGTTGACTATGTGACACTTGCCTTTAAGGTCGCACATTAAGGGGATAATCTATCATCCAGAGCCTGTTTTAAAAATCTTTTTTAACCTTTTAGAAATAAGCAAGCAATCATTAGATTTTTACAAATATGTTTTTTAACAACCTTTAGCTTAATGTGTATAATAGTATGTGTAAACTTAATGTGTATAATTGTAGGTGTAAACTTAATGTGTATAATAGTAGGTGTAAACTTTGGCCTTGATGTCGCACATTAAATGTGTTAATCATTGTCATTCGTGATCCAAATTTTGCATTTCAATTTCAAAATATCTGATATTTTTCCCAAAACCTTTGTCCTTGATGGAAGGAAGACTAAAACTTGCTAATATGATTTCAAATGATCTGAAATAACACCAAGGGGAGACTTGATTCACAACTTTTTAGATTATTCTCAATGCTTGTCTATAGATTTGGTGAAATAAATATATGATAAATATATCAATTGAAATATAAAAATAATTTAACATATATTTATTTCACCAAATCTATAGACAAGCATTGAGAATAATCTAAAAAGTTTGGAATCAAGTCTCCCCTTGCTGTTATTTCAGATCATTTGAAATCATATTAGCAAGTTTTAGTCTCTCTTCCATCAAGGCTAGAGGTTTTGGGGGGATATCTATCTATCTATCTATCTATCTATCTATCTATCTATCTATCTATCAATCTATCTATCTATCTATCTATCTATCTATCTATCCAATAATATTTCGCTTTATGTTGAGCTTTATATAGAAGAATGGTTTACAATGGTTTATAGAAATATAAATATTATTATATCTTAATTTCTTTTTTAAGATTATAACAATTGTTCATTCATTAAAGTACTCTAATTTTTTGTCATAGAAAGTAAAATTTTATTTAATTAAAATACACAATTAAGATTTTATTTTCACCGAAAAAGATTCATATTTAACTTGGTATTAGGTCAAAACGTTCTGAAATTGTTGATGACGTCAGTTTACTAGTGTTTTTTCCTTAGAATTTAAAATAAAACTTTTTGTAATATTTTGTTCAAAACTTTTTCTTTCAATGCAAATTACCTACTGGGTCAATTTTATTGATTATCTGAAAATAAAATTCGGATGACAGCGGGTGGTGGGTAGTGTGTGGGTACAAATCCCGTCTTTTTATTGCACACTTTTTCAATTGTTAGTAGCAATTATCCCATTTTCAATATTATTTATATTGGGTAAAATCTCCCCCCCCCATCTTTTTTTAATTTTCAAGATTATAAAAAAATCTTAGGCTCATGTTTACACATTAATGTGCACAAGAAAAATACTAGAATTTTCAAATTAATTTTTTTTTTTTTACCTGAAACTGTTATTGGTCCCCGAACGAACGGAGGATGGACTTGTGAATTCACCCTTTCCGTTCGTCTGTTCATCTGTCCGCACTTTTCTCAATAAGTATGCCTTGGAATTTTTTGAAATTTTGCAAAAACATTAAACATGATATGAGTAAAAAAAGTAACAAAACGGATTTTCCTGGAAAACTCCGGTTGCATACCCTAGGGGTGACTTTCCGCTTAAGGTGGTTAAAATTAAAACTTTTGTGCTTATTAAAAAAAAATTGATGCCTTGGATTTTTAAAACTTTCTGAAAAGTTGTAACTAACTGATTACAATATAATTTTGTTTGTATATACTTTGCGATAACCCTTGGGTGTACTCCAAGGGCTCTTTTAGGGCTAATAAAAATACTCTATTTTTTGGACTATTTTACTATATTTGTCCAAAATTTTCTGTGTATGTCTATTTAGCAGTTTTGCATGTTGCCGAACTCAAATTTAAATATGTTAAGACCTTGGTGACTTTTGGGGCTAAATGGGGAGGGGGGCAAATGATGGCTTAGTCATTTCTTTTTTGCATGTCGCAGAACTCAAATGTATATATGTTAAAGCCTAAAACTGCACCGTTTGTCATTTTCCCCAGGATTTGACGTCCTCCGGGGGACTTTTGGGGCTGAATGGGAGGGGGGAAAATGCTGAACTTAGTCATTTTTTTATGCCTCGCTCACTGTGCACTGACGAGGGACCATGCATGCTTCACTTATTTATTTATTTATAGTTGTTGTTGGTTCACGACGTTTCGGCCAACTCACTTTCTCACCGTCTTCAGGTGATTAACCGCGACGGAATAGGGATGTTGAGCCTCTAGGAGTTTCAGAAGCCGCCATTAAAAAGGAGGTATTAATTAGACTCGCTATCTTTCGAAGATTATAACATGATTAATGTAATTTAAACCCTTCTTTTTCAATAGAAGGAGCAAAGACCAACTTTTAAAATAATAAAAGGTTTAATCGAAAAATATACAATATTTTTTAAATCGGTTTTCTTTAAAAAAGATTTCACGAAATTAAACGAATTTTAACTTAATCTAAATATGATAAATATATATATAAATTAAAAAATATATATATCAATTAAAAAAATCACTTACCTATATAAAATACTAACCAATGGGTGCTTCCATTCTTCATTTATAAGAATTTGTCCATATTTATATTTTATATTCCATGTACTTTTTAAATAAAAGGATATTTTAAGCAAAAGTCACAGAACTCCACGTTTTCGTAACTCGTTCCTGCTATTAGCAAAAGTGGTGTTTTCTCTAGTTTTTATAATTGTTAAATACGGATGCTTAAAAGGACCATTATCTCCCTTTTGTATGTTAGACATATTTGCTTTAAACTACAAAGTTGGTCAATATGCGTTACCGTACTTGAAAAATGATCACATTTCACTCATCAGTTTTGGCTTTTTTAAAGAAACCGCTCGACCAATTTTCCATTTTTTTTATTCTCTTAAAGAAATACATGAGTTTTTGATTTAATATATTTTATTTCTTTTTTTATGGAGTGAATTTCTTTATAAATATGTAAAAAAAAACAAAAAAAAACAATATTGAATGAAATAGAAAAAATTGTCGTCAGCCTCCGAGATTTACTGGAGAATCTAACCAGAACATGAGGTTTCAATTAAAAAAAAATCAACGTGGTTTGAAAAAAAAAAAAATTAACTTTGGACTTTACAGGTAAATTGACAAATAACTATTCTTTTTTGTTTTAAATTAGAATATTTTCTTTATTAATCTTTTATCTTCAATTTGTGATATATAAAACTTGGGTGAGAAAATTATTTATTTTCATTTTAATAGACATTTCAAGATGGGGTGAATTAAAAAAAAAACGTTTGTCTAGAATATTATACTCAGTTTATTGGAAAGAGTATAAAATTTAACATTGAACCTGAAAATATCGTAAAAATTGAACCAATAGAAAAATTTTGATAGATTTTTAAAATTGAAAAAATTGAAAAAAATTTAACTCGTAAAATTCAATTCATTTCATTACGTAGAAAAAATGGCTGCATGAGCGCGCGCATGCTGCTTTGTAAACGCTGTTTTTTATTTTTATAAAAAATAATATTTCTATTATTTTTTAAACAACTTTAATAGTTTATTTTGGAAGTATATTCCAAAAAAGAAATTAAGCAACCCACAAATGACTCCTCTCAAAAGATTCCTATATAAAAAAAATATATGAAACTATCATCATTAAAACCACATAAAATATTTTTTTTAATTTATTAATTTGGGTGAAAATATAGAATAAACAATTATTAATTCAATGAAAATACCGTTAACTTGTGAAATTAATTTTTCTTCGAGTTATATTGATTCTATTAACACAGACGTCATATATAAGACATATATAAAAATATTTAATTGTTAAGATATACAATAAAAAAATAAATTCATGCTATAACTTTTTTGTTTACACAAGCTTTTCATTAAGATTTTAACCTTTTAATGGGTTCATTATATTCCGTATACGATGATAAATAAATACTGAAAATTTCATTAAAATTTGACGATTTCTTTATTTTTTTAAGTGAAGGGATGGATCAAAATGATTTTACATTTGGGGGTCGGCCATTTATTTTACATGTCCATACATTACAAGTATTAAAAAAATGGGTATTTGTGCATTTTCAGTTTGGAGGATAATTTTCTGTTTTCTGTTTTTGAAGAATTGCAGAGGGCAACAACTCAAAGAATTGTTAAAGTTTTGCGTAACAAACACACTAAATTAACAATAACACACACAAAAAAGAACAGTATCTGAACATTTATTGAAATAAAATAATTTGTTTAACTTTTATAAAATAATTATAGAATTTCGAAATAAATTTCAACGGGCATTTTCAATGTATTTATACAAAAATATACGAATTAAAAAACGAACCCTTCTGAAAATGTGTGACTTTTTTTAAAAACGAACTTTTACTTATATGAAAATGTATGACTTAAGAAGAAGAAAAAAAAAACGAAGTTTTACAAAATTAAACTTTCGTAATAAATCAAAGTAATCATTGAAAGTTATAAACTTTTAAGGCCCGCTTAAATTGTCTCCCCTTAGAATTCTTCAGAATTGAAAACAAAAAATTGTCCTTCACACCTGAACTGCGGAAATGCAAACGTTGTTGTGCTAATTAATAGTATTTGAGGGATTAATCGGAATCGGAATAATCTGTGCCTATTTTCTGATGTTAAAAACAATATATTAATTTTTTTTTTGTTTTCTTTTTAAACTTAATTTTCCTTTTCTGGAACTAATGATGTAATCATAAATATTCATTGATTTTAAACTGTCAGTAAAACTAAAATCAATATATCCCACCATAAATGCATTATTTCCGTTTGCGAAAATATATGCACGTATTACATAGCTTTTCTTCTTTTTTTTTTTTTAGGCAATCTGAAAATAAAAATTTAAAAACAACTCCATCGCTTACTATTTAGACATTTAAAAGAATCGAAATCGATAATTGCATTGGAATCGAAAATTAAAAACAAAATCGGCAATTGTATCGGAATCGGGAATACTATTAGAATCGTACCATAACTAGTAATTAATAGGAATTGAATTTCAGCACTTTTTTGAGCGCATCTTGTATTTTGTGATATGTGAGGTTAACGACCATATGCACATTGACCGCTTCTAACGACGGGGGAGGCGAGGAGGCGACCACGTGCGTTTGCGAGTGTCGTTAATTGTGTACTTTAATATGTTGCTAATGCTTCAATTGGGCCTTAATAATTCCCCACCAGATGTCGCCATCAGCGGCGCTCTTTATCGCTGAAGATATGAATCCAAATAAATAATTCTCCATAATTAATAAAAATGTTCATATGTACGTAAGCTTTCATTTATCTCCCGACATCTTCTCTCCCTCCTCTCTTTCTCTGTCTGTCTTTCTTTCTCTCTTTTATCTAACGGGTGTGGTTTTCATGCATGATCCTCCGCCTCTTCACAGCTATCCCCCGTACCTGGGAACGCACACCTGCCGTGTCGGCAGTATGGATGACCAGAGCTTTGTCTCCTGGCGTAACAACAACACCAACAACAACAAAAAAGAAAGAAACAACCTCTATTGAAGTCAACCGTAAAACTATCAATTGCCGGTGTCTAACTCTATCAATAATAGAAAAGGTGAAGCGACCCGACCGATAATATCGATCCCGGGTTCACGGTCCTTCTAATTGCCGGGCTCGTCCAACAATTGGTTCTGGGTTAGGGACTTTTACGCTCCTTAAATAGCTAAAAAGAAAATAAGGACCTGGGGGAACTAGGTTTAACTCGCAAGAGACACGCTGACAGGTACTATATTAATTTGGCCGCAAGTCGCGATTACGCATGTAAATTATTTAAGTCAGCTCATATATGTTGAGAAACACGATAGAAAAATAACAACAATAGCCGCTATTATAACCTTTTACGGCTTAATTCGCTCTTCTATCTTTTTTATTGCTATTCATAAATTGTTTTAATCGTTTGTCAACGGGACAGCATTTTATATAATGAATCCAATCTTTTTGTCATCAAGAAATATTAATATGTGTGTGTGTGTGTGTGTGTGTGTGTGTGTGTGTGTGTGTGTGTGTGTGTGTGTGTGTGTGTGTGTAAACCATACACACACACACATATAGAGTTACAGTTTTCAATTTGTAGATGAGTCAGTCGCGTGTCTACCAACTTTCAGTTTTTACAATAAATATTCATATATATATATATATATATATGAATATTTATATATATATATATATATATATATATATATATATATATATATATATATATATATATATATGTGTACTAGCTGTATATACCCGTCATTGCCAGGTTGAAACAATGTCATATATCACGTCATCTGCTGTGAGGCGTATGTGATGTAATTTACCATGACGTAGTCTGCTATGAGGTCACATATGGTGCATCTTCTATAACGTGATATATTAAAAATCTAATAGGACGTCGTATAGGACGTATATTGTGAACTAGCAAACAGGCAGACATGAATACTTTATCATAATATATATATATATATATATATATATATATATATATATATATATATATATATATATATATATATATATATATGAGCAAACAGTTAATAAAACATGTTAAAAAACACTTTGAAAAAGAGTTAAAAATATATTTAAAATGAAAAGGAAACACTTGATAAGTGGATAGTCCTTAATCGGCGGAATTTCGAAGAAATACTTTCCTTCTCATCAGAGGGTAGGAATTAGCAAAATGCGGGATCGGATTTTGCATACAAACGTATTTGATGAAACAACAAGTAAATCAAAGATCTTAATTGATAACAAAAAAGTGATTTTATATATATATATATATATATATATATATATATATATATATATATATAACTACTTCATTTATTCACATAAATTGAATATACGAAAGTATAGATTTATGCGTAAACTTTAAGTATTTACTTCAAAAGTGCTCAATACGTAGGTAGAGCTAGTTAGTAATTTATAAAATATACATGGCGATTAAGCTACACTAACGCATAAGCCTGACGAAACCTATAGTTGGATGAAACGCAGAATATTCAGTGTAGCTTAATCGCCATATATATTTTATAAATTACTATATATATATATATATATATATATATATATATATATATATAGTGAAATCAAAGGAGATGCAATGTTTACCTGATATAAGCAATGGGAAACTTCGATCTAATATAAATACCAAGTATTTATATATAGATATTTTAATCCCAACCAAATAAAAAAGCTCAATACACAGATAATAGAGAGTAGAGCTTGTTATAAGAGAAACGAAATTAAAACTGTAAGTTGAAATTTACAATCAAGTTTGTTGTTCGACTGAATGCTTCAAAAACAATTTAGAAAGTCCTTATTCCGCAGCGTTTCAAAGAATGCTATTCTTGCTTTTCTTCTCATCAACGGACAGAAAGAAATCAGTATAATTTACTGAATTCTTTTTGTCACTATAAATATAAAGTTATGCTAATTTGGACATATTTTATTGGTTTGACAATTTTGTTATAAAATTTTAACCGTGGAATAGTATTATAATCTTTTAAAAGCCTGCAAATTTTCATGTAGTATAGGCCCATAGAATCAAAGATATGAGCATTTCAATATTCAATTTGGCGACGAGTATAGCTATATCCATATATAGATATACCACCTTTTTGGGCAATTTTATAAGTTTTAAATCTCGGCAACTACTGATAAAAATTTAACAAATGAAAGCTCGTTGGAAAGGTAATGACGTAATTGTGTATTGGGCTATGTGACAGTTGCCCTTAGGGTCGTACATTATTGTTTAAAGAAGTGGGGGATCAGTTTTTAATATTAATTTAACGTAAAATGAGCACCCACTTTATGGTCACATTGGCTATAATGTGGATGTTTATTTTACGTTAAATTAATATAGAAAAGTGATCCCCCACTTTAAAATTTCTTTATATCTTAGAAATTACTCATTTCCTTGGATTTTTACTGTTATTTTCGTTTCAGCAGCTTCGAAAACCTTTAATAGTGGCAATTTTAAAGGATTTTTCGCGGGTGGAAAGATACTGTAACTTTATCAATATTTTAATTATGATTATTTGTTTTCCTAGTTTTGCACATGAATTACAAAATATCTGATATTTTCCCAAAATCTCTGGCCTTGATGGAGGGGAGACAAAAGCCTGGTGCTATGGTTTCAAATGACCTGAAATAATAGCAAGGGGAGACTTGATTCCAAATATTTCTCATATGTTATATCTCCCCGATTTTGGTTTTCATACATAAAGTAAATTTCACAGTGTATAAGGATTGTTTGATACTGGTATCCTATTTCCAAAAGAGGGAAGATATAAAATATGAGAAATATTTGAAATCAAGTCTCCAAGGCCAGAGGTTTGGGGGATATATATATATATATATATATATATATATATATATATATATATATATATATATATATATATATATATTTACTAGCAAAAGTACCCGTCGTTGACTGGGTTCAATAACAGCCTACAGAAAATGGACTCTGATTTATGAAAGTATGATAGCTTATGAAAAGGAAGGGTTGTAAAGAGATAGCTTCGAATTTTGGGGTATCAAAACCAAAGCAAAATATGCGAGAGCAGAAAGTTTGTTCCTCCCCTGGAATTGCATTAAGCAAATGTTGCTTGATGATATGTACCATGTGATTTTCGGAACTAGAACTGCTCTTTCTCTTAGCCACTGAGGATGCACATAGTTTTCAGCTACATTTGGGTAAACTTTGCTACTAAGTTCTGGACTGATGAAACAATTATTCCAATGCCTGGAGTTATAACAACCTTGCTGTCTCCATCACCAATTTTTAGAAGTATGGAGGCAAACTCACCAGCCTCTGGTTCACTATTTAGTCGAACACACATATTTGTAGATAATGTTTCAGTCGTGATGTATGTCCATAGATATGACAGTTTAATGCAAGCATTGAGCTCATCAGCAACAATGGGAAATGTTTGTTGGAAGTCACCTAATAACAAAAGTGTGATGCCACCCATAACAACATCACGTCTCTTTAGATCACGCAATGTTTTATCTAAAGCCTCAAATGCTTTTTATGTGCTATTGTACATTCATCCCATACGATCAACGAACAATTTTCTAAAACTTTAGCCGAATCCAATCCTCGTTGTATTTGGCAAAGTGGATCAGAATCTTTTGCTAATGATAATGCCAGTTTAAATGTTGAGTGAGCTGTTCTACCAGCAGGAAGTAGAGTGGTTGCAATACCTGATGACGCCACCTTCTGACCTAACCTTTGCAAGAATCAGTTTAGTAACAAATGTATTTCCTGTATCTCCAGGTGCATCAAGGAATATGAGCCCGCCCTGCTGATCTTCTACCTTCGAGATGCTAATCAATTCAGGAGGGAATGGGGGAAGGGAGGCTGATTTAGGGGTAGGGTCACTTTATTTTCATTTTTTTTTGGGACGCTGTCGATCTTTCTTTGCATGCGTATATCCTTTTCAGAGATATTAATGCTTAAGAATAAACACGCGTTTCAAACATCATACATCGAGATCATTGCCAAGGTTGCTGCGAAAAAGGTGGTATCTCTCTACCGTGCTAGAAAGTTACTTACGTCTGAAAGTATCCTGTACCTCTGCAAAGCCACCATTCGCCCATGTATGGAGTACTGCTGTCACATTTGGGCTGGTGCATCTGTTACTAGTCTCTCCCTCCTGAACAGGGTCCAAAAGAGAGTCGCCAACCTGATAGGTCCCGAACTGTCATCTAAGCTTCAGCCTCTGTCCCATCGACGAAATGTTGCATCCCTTTGCCTGTTTTACAAGTATCTTAATGGTGGGTGCTCTGAAGAACTACAAGCCCTTGTGCCCCCTCAACGAAAATACCCCGACAAACCCGACAAGCAGCAAAGTCCCACCCCTACACAGTAGAGATCCCTAGATGCAATAAAAGCCTTCTACTCTAATAGCTTCTTCCCCAGAACTGTTAGACTTTGGAATTCTCTTCCGGTTTCCTGCTTCTCCAACTGTACTGACATGCAGAAGTTCAAGTGTAATGTGAACAGACATATTGCTGCTAAACTCCCTCTATAGTACCTCTGCAACTTAGGTCCCTGATAGTAGCCCTTACATTAAAATGGCAATGTGCCTTGTTTGGGGTGAAATTGTAATTAAAAAAAAATTAACTACAGTACGAAAAGCATGAAGTTACTCACTATTTAGGTGTGCAATACCATCACAAACAATTGATGTTTGCTCATGCGGTTGACAGCTAATTTCACGTGTCCAAGCAGTAATTAATAAATGTGTATTAGATCGATCAGGTGAAGTAAGACTCAAATTTGTAAGTTCCTTACCATTCATCTTATAAGGCAAATCTTCAATATGAACCAAAGCCTTATTAAAGATTTTGTCTGAACGCTTCTTTGTGTGTATGCCAAAGTCCTGCTGGATAAGACTCTGAACATGTAGTCAACATGATAACAAACAAACGTCTCAAATTGTGTGCTGATGTAGACGTAGATGCTTCCTGTAATGCAGCATCCCAGTGTTCATCATCATCAAGTAGTCCATACGCATTACATGCATCACTGAATGTATTAATAACTTGACCATTGATAGTTTTGGGGTCATTAAGGCTCCGTGGGCTTATAACATGGTGTAGAAGCAGTCTCAAACAGAAGCATTCGAATTGATTTGGATGCAAAACTTATGGGGTTTTTTTTTAACACACAGTCAGCCTAAAACTGCCCTACCCTGTAATCTTCGCTTGAAGACCTTATTTTTATTGTCCCATGTATAATAAGCGGGAACTTCAACATACACAAGTGTACGTGCAAAGAATTCTGTTGCACATAAATTAAAAAAAGCTGTCAGAGTTGTTGCAGGTTGATTTACAACTCTATCCACCGTATTTCTTTCAGTAAAGTATATCCGCTGTCCATTTTCTGGATGGACTGGCAGGTTAATAAGCGGAAGATGGGGTACATGTATGGGGAAGTTAAGTATTCTCCAATCATTAGTAGAAATGTAACGGCCAGTTTCTTATCTCTTAACTTCATCATGAACTTATTTTCAATTGTGAAGACAGCTTGACCACTGCCTTTATTCACATATTTACAAATGTATTTAATTAATTTCATACAATTACAGTATTCAACATTGACATGTGCATTAAAAATCTTACAAAGGAGTTTTTTTATTATTTTGTACAACCCATCGGTTGTCTACAGAAAATGTTACGTTTCCAGGGAGAGTAACTGTCGTTTCGAATCCCCTAGCTACCATAGATAATCGTCGATATTGTGGGTAACCATTTTTATCCGACTGAGTTTCATTCAGAAACTGCCTGGGATATCTCTTAGAGCATTGGCCTTCTCTGTGACATGGCGAAGACCTGTTTAAGTTTCTACATAGTCCATGAATCATGTGGTGTCTAATGATATCATGTAATGTTGGATCTGTCACAGGATCGGGAATTTCCGCACTGATAACCGAGTCTATATCAGAGGATCTCAAGTTTTGTTCAAGCCAAACCAGACAATGACCATGTGGCAATTCTTTTTTGCCACTCGACGGTGTACATGTATTCTACTACAACTCCAAAAATTTTTCCTTTCATAAGTAGGTGCATAAGGATACCTAGCTTTAGATGAAATTTTCTGGCGATCATGTAGTTGTTGATTTGGAAGTTCTTTCAAAATCTCAGGCCATTTCGGATTGCAGGTAAAAGTTATAAATAAATCTGCAATTCTATGTTTTGTAACGTAGACCATGTTATGAAGAGCAAGAGAAGTTACTTTTCTACTTAACTGGATAATTTTTTAGTGTTTTTTTATTTAATGTAAAATGTTTATTCGGCTCGAAAATATATACAGTGTTTATGTATGTATTTGAAAAATACAACTGGCAGCGAACTCTATGTTGAACACGTTAAGTTTGGGAAAATGAGTTAAACTAAAATTTATCCAAAATATTGTTAGAAACTCACTCAATATATGTTACCGTGACATAGGCTACGAAGAGACTAATCGTATGCTCGTGGACAATAATAACTCCAGCAATATTATGAAGTTCAAAAATGCTTCTCAAAAACAGACACCACCAAATTGCGCACATCACCGCAACGTATTCTCCAAAATTCTTTTTCCCAAGAAAAAGAATAAAATTATCTGCTATAATTGTGGACGACCCAACCACAAAAGTTTCCAATGTCGATATAAACGCTCTAAAATGGACTCCGTAAAAAACGTTGAGAACTTTGAGGAAGAACATACATTTCTATTCACATGTAACTTTGACAATACCACAAACGGTAAAAATCTCCTTGTAGACTGTGGTGCTACAGCGCACGTTATCACCAAGGAATCTGATTTTATTAATTTTGATTCAAACTTTAATCCTCAAAGTCATTTTGTCGAACTTGCCGACGGTAGTCAAATAAATGATATAGTCTTGAAAAGAGGTGATGCTAAAATATACCTAAAAAATAATAAAGGCGAAATCTGTAACTGTATTCTAAAAAATGCTCTGTTCATAGCTACATTTAAGCAAGACATATTTTCCGTGCAGGCTGCAATCAAGCAAGGCGCGAATATACAATTTGGCCAAAATACATCAAAATTGACATACCCCAATGGAATTGTATTTGACATTAAAGAAAATGGCCGACTATATTATTTAAAAATTATGGTTCCCTCTGTCTGTCACGACTTGGAAACCTGGTATAAAATTCTAGGACACTGCAATACAGCTGATATTAAAAAGTTACCAAATGTAGTCGAAGTCATGAAAATAATACTTTCAGACGATCTCCCAAATTGTGATGTGTGTGCACAGGGAAAAATGACAAAAAATATAAGCCGAACGCCAGACGAAAAAGCTACGAAAACTCTCTCACTTGTGCATTGTGACTTAACAGGTCCGATCAGCCCGATGGGGAGAAACAATCTAAGGTACGTTTTGAACTTTATTGATGATTTTTCCGGTTTAATTATGGTTATTTTCTAAAAAAACAAATCTGACACTATCATCGCCACTAAGAAATATTTAGCTGATGTTGCCCCGTACGGTTCAGTAAAATGTATTCTCTCAGACAATGGGACTGAATTTACTAGTAAAGACTTTGAACTTCTATTAATTAACCACCATATTAAACACGAGAAATCGGCGCCGTACTCCCCCTTCCAAAATGGCACAGCTGAAAGGGCATGGCGAACCCTTTTTGAGATGACAAGATGCCTACTTATCGAATCAAAATTAGCGCATAGTTTATGGACATACGCTTTAATGGCAGCAACATATATCAGAAATAGATCGTTCAATAAGAGGCTAGGAAAAACGCCGTATGAAGCATTTTGCAGTATAAAACCTAAAATGAACAGAATGCATCTATTTGGTTCTGATTGTTTTGTATTCATAGAAAACACCAGTAAACTAAATACTAAAAGCGAAAAAGATACTTTCGTAGGTTACGATAAAAATAGCCCGGTATACTTAATCTACTTCGCAGCTCAAAATGCCATAAAAAGGGTTAGATGTGTAAAATTCAATGATACATTAAATTAAAAAAATGGCGATCCAGTGAATGAAAAACGTGAAATATTGCCTAGCATCTTAATCGATCACAATGAAAATATTAATAACGACGACAATTAACTAGTAACCAGACACGTCGATACCCAATAAGGGGGCGAAAAAGGCCAGATTTCTTACAAATTGAAAAGATACAAAACTACGGCGCCATCTTTGTTCAACACAATATTTCAGAACTTAAGAGGTCAACTACGCCACGGACCGCATTTGATTCTTGGTCGCCATCTTGGTTACTGATCTGAACTACGCCGCCATCTTTGTTCAACATAATGTCTCAAAACTTAACAATAACACATGGTGTATTTCGTCTGTCTGAAAATATGTAAAATATATTATCGTAGTTTTGATATAAATCGTCATCTTAATACATAACAAAATTTGTTGTTTGTGCATTAAAAGTAAATAAACATTTTATTGTTTCGTAAATTTTAAAGACTGATTCCAAAAGTCATATAAATTGATTAAATAGTTATTTTAACTAAGAGAACCACATCTTATGACGAACCGAGACGTTGTGTTTTGCTCTGCCATGTTTAATAAATAAAGAAGAGATAACTGAATTTAGACTACTATATCGTTTTCCATAATTTTTTTATATGTTATTATTTGCGACATGACAATTACCTAGGTACTTTTTGTTTTATTTAAAATTCAATATTTCTTTCGCTATTATAATATAGAGGTACCCAAGATTAGTTTAAATGTCATATATACATCATATTCTAACGTGTCCATTTCAAATAGCTCTGAACATTGCGAACTGGGAAACTAAAACATGAATTAGTCGCATGTGTTTGTCAGTTAGCGTATGAATATTGTAACCGTTATATGATTACGATCTATTTTCTTTTGAGCAAGTTTATCTTTCCACGCGGAGTGAGTAAATGCGTTATCATATTGGAACACGTTATCATGGGAAGCACTTCCGTTGAACTGCTGTATCCTGATATTTATCTCCACCCCACGATGGGAGGACGTTACACAATTATCGGAAAGTGAGATTAAAGGGCCGGCACTCTAGAAAAAGGACACTCTGACCTGTGCAGCCTCATTGAGATTTCCCTGTAGGGTACTTCAGTCGATTAGCAATAAACTAACGTCTTCTCAAAGACAAAGACTGATGAGTGGACCTTCTAGAACTGCACAGGACCAGCATGGTATCACAATCAACAAGGAAAACCCATTTTAAAAAATGGCCCAATATCTGGTGACTTTGGTGCCAAGGGGAAAAAACACCTGAATCCCGTCTTCCTGTATTTTTCTAGTCAGATGTTTTAACGCCAAGCTGAAGAGACGGCTGTTTTCGTCTCGTCTCAAACAAAGACTTGACGTGTGCAAAACGAATAGACTCCAGACCAATACAATTACCGATTCTGTGCTACATTCACGATTCCGGTACAATTACCAACTCCGATCTCGATTCTTTATAAATCTCTAAATATTTAACTATAGAATTTTTATTTTCTCCGATTTTCGTAAAAACACACGTTAAATATGCAGATATTTTCCTAAACTTCAAAATACACTTGTGGAGGATGATCTATCGATTTTAGTTTTACTGGTATTTTAAAATCAATAAATATTTATTATTTTACCATTATTACCAGCAATGGAAGATTTTGCTTGAAACAAAACTAAATTTAAAAAAAAAGACAACCAAAAGAATTGTTTTTGTATTAGAAAATAGGCATCAATTTTTCCGATTCCGATTCCTATATTCCCAAATGTTACGATTTTTCCGATCCCTGATACCGATTCCGATTAATCGTCTCAACAATAATGGCTACGTAACTCTCTCCTGTGTATGAATAAAATTGATTTAAAATGTAAAGGAGGAGTTTGTCCTTTTAATTAAATAAGGTAAACCAATTGTCCTTCCTACAAAACGAGGCTTTTGGGATGATCCTTTACTCAACATCTCTTTCTTATTAAAAGTGGTTCTCCACCCCCTCTTTATAAATTAAAACATTCTCCTATCATATTACAATATGATGAAAACATTGACAGTGTGTCTGTGTCCACAAGAGAAAAAATGTGTTTTATGAAGTGAGAGTAAAATAGTGATGAAATATATATGTATATATCTGTGTTCTGAAGTTATTTCCTTTTAGTGAATTGATAGTTGCTATTTTTTTTTGACAATTTAAGGGCAAAATAAATCCATTAATTAATATAATAATTAAGTGAATGATTTTGTGTGACT